>NC_091481.1:63183962-63484022 GCF_036971445.1 Narcine bancroftii
TTATCTCTGGTGTTTTCTCCATATTATCTCTAGTGTTTTCTCCATATTATCTATAGAGTTTTCTCCATATTATCTATAGTTTTCTCCATATTATCTCTGGTGTTTTCTCCATATTATCTCTAGTGTTTTCTCCATATTATCTATAGTTTTCTCCATATTATCTCTGGTGTTTTCTCCATATTATCTCTAGTGTTTTCTCCATATTATCTATAGAGTTTTCTCCATATTATCTATAGTTTTCTCCATATTATCTATCGAGTTTTCTCCATATTATCTATAGTTTTCTCCATATTATCTCTGGTGTTTTCTCCATATTATCTCTAGTGTTTTCTCCATATTATCTCTAGTGTTTTCTCCATATTATCTATAGTTTTCTCCATATTATCTCTGGTGTTTTCTCCATATTATCTCTAGTGTTTTTCTCCATATTATCTATAGAGTTTTCTCCATATTATCTATAGTTTTCTCCATATTATCTATCGAGTTTTCTCCATATTATCTATAGTTTTCTCCATATTATCTCTGGTGTTTTCTCCATATTATCTCTAGTGTTTTCTCCATATTATCTCTAGTGTTTTCTCCATATTATCGAAAGAGTTTTCTCCATATTATCTATAGTGTTCTCCATATTATCTATCGAGTTTTCTCCATATTATCTATAGTTTTCTCCATATTATCTCTGGTGTTTTCTCCATATTATCTCTGGTGTATTCTCCATATTATCTCTAGTGTTTTCTCCATATTATCTATAGAGTTTTCTCCATATTATCTATAGTTTTCTCCATATTATCTCTGGTGTTTTCTCCATATTATCTCTAGTGTTTTCTCCATATTATCTATAGAGTTTTCTCCATATTATCTATAGTTTTCTCCATATTATCTATCGAGTTTTCTCCATATTATCTATAGTTTTCTCCATATTATCTATAGTTTTCTCCATATTATCTATCGAGTTTTCTCCATATTATCTATAGTTTTCTCCATATTATCTCTGGTGTTTTCTCCATATTATCTCTAGTGTTTTCTCCATATTATCTCTAGTGTTTTCGCCATATTATCTCTAGTGTTTTCTCCATATTATCTCTAGTGTTTTCTCCATATTATCTATAGTTTTCTCCATATTATCTCTGGTGTTTTCTCCATATTATCTCTAGTGTTTTCTCCATATTATCTATAGAGTTTTCTCCATATTATCTATAGAGTTTTCTCCATATTATCTATAGTTTTCTCCATATTATCTATCGAGTTTTCTCCATATTATCTATAGTTTTCTCCATATTATCTATCGAGTTTTCTCCATATTATCTATAGTTTTCTCCATATTATCTCTGGTGTTTTCTCCATATTATCTATCGAGTTTTCTCCATATTATCTCTAGTGTTTTCTCCATATTATCTCTGGTGTTTTCTCCATATTATCTCTGGTGTTTTCTCCATATTATCTATCGAGTTTTCTCCATATTATCTATCGTGTTTTCTCCATATTATCTCTGGTGTTTTCTCTATATTATCTATCGAGTTTTCTCCATATTATCTCTAGTGTTTTCTCCATATTATCTCTGGTGTTTTCTCCATATTATCTCTGGTGTTTTCTCCATATTATCTATCGAGTTTTCTCCATATTATCTATCGAGTTTTCTCCATATTATCTCTGGTGTTTTCTCCATATTATCTCTAGTGTTTTCTCCATATTATCTCTAGTGTTTCTCCATATTATCTCTAGTGTTTTCTCCATATTATCTATCGAGTTTTCTCCATATTATCTATCGAATTTTCTCCATATTATCTATCGAGTTTTCTCCATATTATCTCTGGTGTTTTCTCCATATTATCTCTGGTGTTTTCTCCATATTATCTCTAGTGTTTTCTCCATATTATCTATAGAGTTTTCTCCATATTATCTATAGTTTTCTCCATATTATCTCTGGTGTTTTCTCCATATTATCTCTAGTGTTTTCTCCATATTATCTATAGTTTTCTCCATATTATCTCTGGTGTTTTCTCCATATTATCTCTAGTGTTTTCTCCATATTATCTATAGAGTTTTCTCCATATTATCTATAGTTTTCTCCATATTATCTATCATGTTTTCTCCATATTATCTATAGTTCTCTCCATATTATCTCTGTGTTTTCTCCATATTATCTCTAGTGTTTTCTCCATATTATCTCTAGTGTTTTCTCCATATTATCTATAGTTTTCTCCATATTATCTATCGAGTTTTCTCCATATTATCTACAGTTTTCTCCATATTATCTCTGGTGTTTTCTCCATATTATCTCTAGTGTTGTCTCCATATTATCTCTAGTGTTTTCTCCATATTATCTATAGTTTTCTCCATATTATCTCTAGTGTTTTCTCCATATTATCTCTAGTGTTTTCTCCATATTATCTCTGGTGTTTTCTCCATATTATCTCTGGTGTTTTCTCCATATTATCTATCGAGTTTTCTCCATATTATCTCTGGTGTTTACTCCATATTATCTATAGTTTTCTCCATATTATCTATAGTTTTCTCCATATTATCTCTAGAGTTTTCTCCATATTATCTATAGTTTTCTCCATATTATCTATAGTTTTCTCCATATTATCTATAGAGTTTTCTCCATATTATCTATAGTTTTCTCCATATTATCTATAGAGTTTTCTCCATATTATCTAGTGTTTTCTCCATATTATCTATCGAGTTTTCTCCATATTATCTCTGGTGTTTTCTCCATATTATCTCTGGTGTTTTCTCAATATTATCTATCGAGTTTTCTCCATATTATCTCTGGTGTTTTCTCCATATTATCTCTGGTGTTTTCTCCATATTATCTATAGTGTTTTCTCCATATTATCTATCGAGTTTTCTCCATATTATCTATAGAGTTTTCTCCATATTATCTCTAGTTTTCTCCATATTATCTCTAGTTTTCTCCATATTATCTCTAGAGTTTTCTCCATATTATCTCTAGAGTTTTCTCATATTATCTATAGAGTTTTCTCCATATTATCTATAGAGTTTTCTCCATATTATCTATAGTTTTCTCCATATTATCTCGAGAGTTTTCTCCATATTATCTCTAGAGTTTTCTCCATATTATCTATAGAGTTTTCTCCATATTATCTATAGAGTTTTCTCCATATTATCTATAGAGTTTTCTCCATATTATCTATAGTTTTCTCCATATTATCTCGAGAGTTTTCTCCATATTATCTGTAGAGTTTTCTCCATATTATCTATAGTTTTCTCCATAGTATCTCGAGAGTTTTCTCCATATTATCTATCGAGTTTTCTCCATATTATCTCTGGTGTTTTCTCCATATTATCTATAGAGTTTTCTCCATATTATCTATAGAGTTTTCTCCATATTATCTATAGTTTTCTCCATATTATCTATAGAGTTTTCTCCATATTATCTATAGTTTTCTCCATATTATCTCGAGAGGTTTCTCCATATTATCTATAGTGTTTTCTCCATATTATCTCTGGTGTTTTCTCCATATTATCTCTAGTGTTTTCTCCATATTATCTCTAGTGTTTTCTCCATATTATCTCTAGAGTTTTCTCCATATTATCTATAGAGTTTTCTCCATATTATCTCTACTTTTCTCCATATTATCTATAGTTTTCTCCATATTATCTCTGGTGTTTTCTCCATATTATCTATAGTTTTCTCCATATTATCTCTAGTTTTCTCCATATTATCTATAGTTTTCTCCATATTATCTATAGAGTTTTCTCCATATTATCTATAGAGTTTTCTCCATATTATCTATAGAGTTTTCTCCATATTATCTATAGAGTTTTCTCCATATTATCTATAGTTTTCTCCATATTATCTCGAGAGCTTTCTCCATATTATCTATAGAGTTTTCTCCATATTATCTAGTGTTTTCTCCATATTATCTATCGAGTTTTCTCCATATTTTCTCTGGTGTTTTCTCCATATTATCTCTGGTGTTTTCTCTATATTATCTATCGAGTTTTCTCCATATTATCTCTGGTGTTTTCTCCATATTATCTCTGGTGTTTTCTCCATATTATCTATAGTGTTTTCTCCATATTATCTATCGAGTTTTCTCCATATTATCTATAGTTTTCTCCATATTATCTCTAGAGTTTTCTCCATATTATCTATAGAGTTTTCTCCATATTATCTATAGAGTTTTCTCCATATTATCTATAGAGTTTTCTCCATATTATCTATAGAGTTTTCTCCATATTATCTATAGTTTTCTCCATATTATCTCGAGAGTTTTCTCTCATATTATCTCTAGAGTTTTCTCCATATTATCTATAGAGTTTTCTCCATATTATCTATAGAGTTTTCTCCATATTATCTATAGAGTTTTCTCCATATTATCTATAGTTTTCTCCATATTATCTCGAGAGTTTTCTCCATATTATCTGTAGAGTTTTCTCCATATTATCTATAGTTTTCTCCATATTATCTCGAGAGTTTTCTCCATATTATCTATCGAGTTTTCTCCATATTATCTCTGGTGTTTTCTCCATATTATCTATAGAGTTTTCTCCATATTATCTATAGAGTTTTCTCCATATTATCTATAGAGTTTTCTCCATATTATCTATAGAGTTTCTCCATATTATCTATAGTTTTCTCCATATTATCTCGAGAGGTTTCTCCATATTATCTATAGTGTTTTCTCCATATTATCTATAGAGTTTTCTCCATATTATCTATAGAGTTTTCTCCATTATTATCTATAGAGTTTTCTCCATATTATCTATAGAGTTTTCTCCATATTATCTATAGAGTTTTCTCCATATTATCTATAGTTTTCTCCATATTATCTCGAGAGTTTTCTCCATATTATCTATCGAGTTTTCTCCATATTATCTCGAGAGTTTTCTCCATATTATCTCTGGTGTTTTCTCCATATTATCTCTGGTGTTTTCTCCATATTATCTATCGAGTTTTCTCCATATTATCTATCGAGTTTTCTCCATATTATCTATCGAGTTTTCTCCATATTATCTCTGGTGTTTTCTCCATATTATCTCTAGTGTTTTCTCCATATAATCTCTGGTGTTTTCTCCATATTATCTCTGGTGTTTTCTCCATATTATCTCTGGTGTTTTCTCCATATTATCTATCGAGTTTTCTCCATATTATCTATCGAGTTTTCTCCATATTATCTCTGGTGTTTTCTCCATATTATCTCTAGTGTTTTTCTCCATATTATCTCTAGTGTTTTCTCCATATTATCTCTAGTGTTTTCTCCATATTATCTATTGAGTTTTCTCCATATTATCTATCGAGTTTTCTCCATATTATCTATCGAGTTTTCTCCATATTATCTCTGGTGTTTTCTCCATATTATCTCTGGTGTTTTCTCCATATTATCTCTAGTGTTTTCTCCATATTATCTATAGAGTTTTCTCCATATTATCTATAGTTTTCTCCATATTATCTCTGGTGTTTTCTCCATATTATCTCTAGTGTTTTCTCCATATTATCTATAGTTTTCTCCATATTATCTCTAGTGTTTTCTCCATATTATCTCTAGTGTTTTCTCCATATTATCTATAGTTTTCTCCATATTATCTCTGGTGTTTTCTCCATATTATCTCTAGTGTTTTCTCCATATTATCTCTAGTGTTTTCTCCATATTATCTCTAGTGTTTTCTACATATTATCTATCGAGTTTCTCCATATTATCTATCGAGTTTTCTCCATATTATCTATCGAGTTTTCTCCATATTATCTCTGGTGTTTTCTCCATATTATCTCTGGTGTTTTCTCCATATTATCTCTAGTGTTTTCTCCATATTATCTATAGAGTTTTCTCCATATTATCTATAGTTTTCTCCATATTATCTCTGGTGTTTTCTCCATATTATCTCTAGTGTTTTCTCCATATTATCTATAGTTTTCTCCATATTATCTCTGGTGTTTTCTCCATATTATCTCTAGTGTTTTCTCCATATTATCTATAGAGTTTTCTCCATATTATCTATAGTTTTCTCCATATTATCTATCGAGTTTTCTCCATATTATCTATAGTTTTCTCCATATTATCTCTGGTGTTTTCTCCATATTATCTCTAGTGTTTTCTCCATATTATCTATAGAGTTTTCTCCATATTATCTGTAGTTTTCTCCATATTATCTATCGAGTTTTCTCCATATTATCTATAGTTTTCTCCATATTATCTCTGGTGTTTTCTCCATATTATCGCTAGTGTTTTCTCCATATTATCTCTAGTGTTTTCTCCATATTATCTCTACTGTTTTCTCCATATTATCTATCGAGTTTTCTCCATATTATCTATAGTTTTCTCCATATTATCTCTGGTGTTTTCTCCATATTATCTCTGGTGTTTTCTCCATATTATCTCTGGTGTTTTCTCCATATTATCTCTAGTGTTTTCTCCATATTATCTATAGAGTTTTCTCCATATTATCTATAGTTTTCTCCATATTATCTCTGGTGTTTTCTCCATATTATCTCTAGTGTTTTCTCCATATTATCTATAGAGTTTTCTCCATATTATCTATAGTTTTCTCCATATTATCTATCGAGTTTTCTCCATATTATCTATAGTTTTCTCCATATTATCTATCGAGTTTTCTCCATATTATCTATAGTTTTCTCCATATTATCTCTAGTGTTTTCGCCATATTATCTCTTGTGTTTTCTCCATATTATCTCTAGTGTTTTCTCCATATTATCTATAGTTTTCTCCATATTATCTCTGGTGTTTTCTCCATATTATCTCTAGTGATTTCTCCATATTATCTATAGAGTTTTCTCCATATTATCTATAGAGTTTTCTCCATATTATCTATAGTTTTCTCCATATTATCTATCGAGTTTTCTCCATATTATCTATAGTTTTCTCCATATTATCTATCGAGTTTTCTCCATATTATCTATAGTTTTCTCCATATTATCTCTGGTGTTTTCTCCATATTATCTATCGAGTTTTCTCCATATTATCTCTAGTGTTTTCTCCATATTATCTCTGGTGTTTTCTCCATATTATCTCTGGTGTTTTCTCCATATTATCTATCGAGTTTTCTCCATATTATCTATCGTGTTTTCTCCATATTATCTCTGGTGTTTTCTCCATATTATCTATCGAGTTTTCTCCATATTATCTCTAGTGTTTTCTCCATATTATCTCTGGTGTTTTCTCCATATTATCTCTGGTGTTTTCTCCATATTATCTCTAGTGTTTTCTCCATATAATCTCTGGTGTTTCTCCATATTATCTCTGGTGTTTTCTCCATATTATCTCTGGTGTTTTCTCCATATTATCTATCGAGTTTTCTCCATATTATCTATCGAGTTTTCTCCATATTATCTCTGGTGTTTTCTCCATATTATCTCTAGTGTTTTCTCCATATTATCTCTAGTGTTTTCTCCATATTATCTCTAGTGTTTTCTCCATATTATCTATTGAGTTTCTCCATATTATCTATCGAGTTTTCTCCATATTATCTATCGAGTTTTCTCCATATTATCTCTGGTGTTTTCTCCATATTATCTCTGGTGTTTTCTCCATATTATCTCTAGTGTTTTCTCCATATTATCTATAGAGTTTTCTCCATATTATCTATAGTTTTCTCCATATTATCTCTGGTGTTTTCTCCATATTATCTCTAGTGTTTTCTCCATATTATCTATAGTTTTCTCCATATTATCTCTAGTGTTTTCTCCATATTATCTCTAGTGTTTTCTCCATATTATCTATAGTTTTCTCCATATTATCTCTGGTGTTTTCTCCATATTATCTCTAGTGTTTTCTCCATATTATCTCTAGTGTTTTCTCCATATTATCTATCGAGTTTTCTCCATATTATCTATCGAGTTTTCTCCATATTATCTATCGAGTTTTCTCCATATTATCTCTGGTGTTTTCTCCATATTATCTCTGGTTTTTTCTCCATATTATCTCTAGTGTTTTCTCCATATTATCTATAGAGTTTTCTCCATATTATCTATAGTTTTCTCCATATTATCTCTGGTGTTTTCTCCATATTATCTCTAGTGTTTTCTCCATATTATCTATAGTTTTCTCCATATTATCTCTGGTGTTTTCTCCATATTATCTCTAGTTTTCTCCATATTATCTATAGTTTTCTCCATATTATCTCTGGTGTTTTCTCCATATTATCTATAGTTTTCTCCATATTATCTCTAGTTTTCTCCATATTATCTATAGTTTTCTCCATATTATCTATAGAGTTTTCTCCATATTATCTATAGAGTTTTCTCCATATTATCTATAGAGTTTTCTCCATATTATCTATAGAGTTTTCTCCATATTATCTATAGTTTTCTCCATATTATCTCGAGAGCTTTCTCCATATTATCTATAGAGTTTTCTCCATATTATCTAGTGTTTTCTCCATATTATCTATCGAGTTTTCTCCATATTTTCTCTGGTGTTTTCTCCATATTATCTCTGGTGTTTTCTCTATATTATCTATCGAGTTTTCTCCATATTATCTCTGGTGTTTTCTCCATATTATCTCTGGTGTTTTCTCCATATTATCTATAGTGTTTTCTCCATATTATCTATCGAGTTTTCTCCATATTATCTATAGTTTTCTCCATATTATCTCTAGAGTTTTCTCCATATTATCTATAGAGTTTTCTCCATATTATCTATAGAGTTTTCTCCATATTATCTATAGAGTTTTCTCCATATTATCTATAGAGTTTTCTCCATATTATCTATAGTTTTCTCCATATTATCTCGAGAGTTTTCTCCATATTATCTCTAGAGTTTTCTCCATATTATCTATAGAGTTTTCTCCATATTATCTATAGAGTTTTCTCCATATTATCTATAGAGTTTTCTCCATATTATCTATAGTTTTCTCCATATTATCTCGAGAGTTTTCTCCATATTATCTGTAGAGTTTTCTCCATATTATCTATAGTTTTCTCCATATTATCTCGAGAGTTTTCTCCATATTATCTATCGAGTTTTCTCCATATTATCTCTGGTGTTTTCTCCATATTATCTATAGAGTTTTCTCCATATTATCTATAGAGTTTTCTCCATATTATCTATAGAGTTTTCTCCATATTATCTATAGAGTTTTCTCCATATTATCTATAGTTTTCTCCATATTATCTCGAGAGGTTTCTCCATATTATCTATAGTGTTTTCTCCATATTATCTCTGGTGTTTTCTCCATATTATCTATCGAGTTTTCTCCATATTATCTATCGAGTTTTCTCCATATTATCTATAGAGTTTTCTTCATATTATCTATAGAGTTTTCTCCATATTATCTATAGTTTTCTCCATATTATCTCGAGAGTTTTCTCCATATTATCTAGTGTTTTCTCCATATTATCTATCGAGTTTTCTCCATATTATCTAGTGTTTTCTCCATATTATCTATCGAGTTTTCTCCATATTATCTCTGGTGTTTTCTCCATATTATCTATAGAGTTTTCTCCATATTATCTATAGAGTTTTCTCCATATTATCTATAGAGTTTTCTCCATATTATCTATAGAGTTTTCTCCATATTATCTATAGAGTTTTCTCCATATTATCTATAGTTTTCTCCATATTATCTCGAGAGTTTTCTCCATATTATCTATCGAGTTTTCTCCATATTATCTCGAGAGTTTTCTCCATATTATCTCTGGTGTTTTCTCCATATTATCTCTGGTGTTTTCTCCATATTATCTATCGAGTTTTCTCCATATTATCTATCGAGTTTTCTCCATATTATCTCTGGTGTTTTCTCCATATTATCTCTAGTGTTTTCTCCATATAATCTCTGGTGTTTTCTCCATATTATCTCTGGTGTTTTCTCCATATTATCTCTGGTGTTTTCTCCATATTATCTATCGAGTTTTCTCCATATTATCTATCGACTTTTCTCCATATTATCTCTGGTGTTTTCTCCATATTATCTCTAGTGTTTTCTCCATATTATCTCTAGTGTTTTCTCCATATTATCTCTAGTGTTTTCTCCATATTATCTATTGAGTTTTCTCCATATTATCTATCGAGTTTTCTCCATATTATCTATCGAGTTTTCTCCATATTATCTCTGGTGTTTTCTCCATATTATCTCTGGTGTTTTCTCCATATTATCTCTAGTGTTTTCTCCATATTATCTATAGAGTTTTCTCCATATTATCTATAGTTTTCTCCATATTATCTCTGGTGTTTTCTCCATATTATCTCTAGTGTTTTCTCCATATTATCTATAGTTTTCTCCATATTATCTCTAGTGTTTTCTCCATATTATCTCTAGTGTTTTCTCCATATTATCTATAGTTTTCTCCATATTATCTCTGGTGTTTTCTCCATATTATCTCTAGTGTTTTCTCCATATTATCTCTAGTGTTTTCTCCATATTATCTCTAGTGTTTTCTACATATTATCTATCGAGTTTTCTCCATATTATCTATCGAGTTTTTCCATATTATCTATCGAGTTTTCTCCATATTATCTCTGGTGTTTTCCATATTATCTCTGGTGTTTTCTCCATATTATCTCTAGTGTTTTCTCCATATTATCTATAGAGTTTTCTCCATATTATCTATAGTTTTCTCCATATTATCTCTGGTGTTTTCTCCATATTATCTCTAGTGTTTTCTCCATATTATCTATAGTTTTCTCCATATTATCTCTGGTGTTTTCTCCATATTATCTCTAGTGTTTTCTCCATATTATCTATAGAGTTTTCTCCATATTATCTATAGTTTTCTCCATATTATCTATCGAGTTTTCTCCATATTATCTATAGTTTTCTCCATATTATCTCTGGTGTTTTCTCCATATTATCTCTAGTGTTTTCTCCATATTATCTCTAGTGTTTTCTCCATATTATCTATATTTTTCTCCATATTATCTCTGGTGTTTTCTCCATATTATCTCTAGTGTTTTCTCCATATTATCTATAGAGTTTTCTCCATATTATCTATAGTTTTCTCCATATTATCTATCGAGTTTTTTCCATATTATCTATAGTTTTCTCCATATTATCTCTGGTGTTTTCTCCATATTATCTCTAGTGTTTTCTCCATATTATCTCTAGTGTTTTCTCCATATTATCGAAAGAGTTTTCTCCATATTATCTATAGTGTTCTCCATATTATCTATCGAGTTTTCTCCATATTATCTATAGTTTTCTCCATATTATCTCTGGTGTTTTCTCCATATTATCTCTAGTGTTTTCTCCATATTATCTCTAGTGTTTTCTCCATATTATCTCTACTGTTTTCTCCATATTATCTATCGAGTTTTCTCCATATTATCTATAGTTTTCTCCATATTATCTCTGGTGTTTTCTCCATATTATCTCTGGTGTTTTCTCCATATTATCTCTGGTGTATTCTCCATATTATCTCTAGTGTTTTCTCCATATTATCTATAGAGTTTTCTCCATATTATCTATAGTTTTCTCCATATTATCTCTGGTGTTTTCTCCATATTATCTCTAGTGTTTTCTCCATATTATCTATAGAGTTTTCTCCATATTATCTATAGTTTTCTCCATATTATCTATCGAGTTTTCTCCATATTATCTATAGTTTTCTCCATATTATCTATAGTTTTCTCCATATTATCTATCGAGTTTTCTCCATATTATCTATAGTTTTCTCCATATTATCTCTGGTGTTTTCTCCATATTATCTCTAGTGTTTTCTCCATATTATCTCTAGTGTTTTCGCCATATTATCTCTAGTGTTTTCTCCATATTATCTCTAGTGTTTTCTCCATATTATCTATAGTTTTCTCCATATTATCTCTGGTGTTTTCTCCATATTATCTCTAGTGTTCTCTCCATATTATCTATAGAGTTTTCTCCATATTATCTATAGAGTTTTCTCCATATTATCTATAGTTTTCTCCATATTATCTATCGAGTTTTCTCCATATTATCTATAGTTTTCTCCATATTATCTATCGAGTTTTCTCCATATTATCTATAGTTTTCTCCATATTATCTCTGGTGTTTTCTCCATATTATCTATCGAGTTTTCTCCATATTATCTCTAGTGTTTTCTCCATATTATCTCTGGTGTTTTCTCCATATTATCTCTGGTGTTTTCTCCATATTATCTATCGAGTTTTCTCCATATTATCTATCGTGTTTTCTCCATATTATCTCTGGTGTTTTCTCTATATTATCTATCGAGTTTTCTCCATATTATCTCTAGTGTTTTCTCCATATTATCTCTGGTGTTTTCTCCATATTATCTCTGGTGTTTTCTCCATATTATCTATCGAGTTTTCTCCATATTATCTATCGAGTTTTCTCCATATTATCTCTGGTGTTTTCTCCATATTATCTCTAGTGTTTTCTCCATATTATCTCTAGTGTTTTCTCCATATTATCTCTAGTGTTTTCTCCATATTATCTATCGAGTTTTCTCCATATTATCTATCGAATTTTCTCCATATTATCTATCGAGTTTTCTCCATATTATCTCTGGTGTTTTCTCCATATTATCTCTGGTGTTTTCTCCATATTATCTCTAGTGTTTTCTCCATATTATCTATAGAGTTTTCTCCATATTATCTATAGTTTTCTCCATATTATCTCTGGTGTTTTCTCCATATTATCTCTAGTGTTTTCTCCATATTATCTATAGTTTTCTCCATATTATCTCTGGTGTTTTCTCCATATTATCTCTAGTGCTTTCTCCATATTATCTATAGAGTTTTCTCCATATTATCTATAGTTTTCTCCATATTATCTATCATGTTTTCTCCATATTATCTATAGTTCTCTCCATATTATCTCTGGTGTTTTCTCCATATTATCTCTAGTGTTTTCTCCATATTATCTCTAGTGTTTTCTCCATATTATCTATAGTTTTCTCCATATTATCTATCGAGTTTTCTCCATATTATCTACAGTTTTCTCCATATTATCTCTGGTGTTTTCTCCATATTATCTCTAGTGTTGTCTCCATATTATCTCTAGTGTTTTCTCCATATTATCTATAGTTTTCTCCATATTATCTCTAGTGTTTTCTCCATATTATCTCTAGTGTTTTCTCCATATTATCTCTAGAGTTTTCTCCATATTATCTATAGAGTTTTCTCCATATTATCTATAGTTTTCTCCATATTATCTCTGGTGTTTACTCCATATTATCTATAGTTTTCTCCATATTATCTATAGTTTTCTCCATATTATCTCTAGAGTTTTCTCCATATTATCTATAGTTTTCTCCATATTATCTATAGTTTTCTCCATATTATCTATAGAGTTTTCTCCATATTATCTATAGTTTTCTCCATATTATCTATAGAGTTTTCTCCATATTATCTAGTGTTTTCTCCATATTATCTATCGAGTTTTCTCCATATTATCTCTGGTGTTTTCTCAATATTATCTATCGAGTTTTCTCCATATTATCTCTGGTGTTTTCTCCATATTATCTCTGGTGTTTTCTCCATATTATCTATAGTGTTTTCTCCATATTATCTATCGAGTTTTCTCCATATTATCTATAGAGTTTTCTCCATATTATCTCTAGTTTTCTCCATATTATCTCTAGTTTTCTCCATATTATCTCTAGAGTTTTCTCCATATTATCTCTAGAGTTTTCTCCATATTATCTATAGAGTTTTCTCCATATTATCTATAGAGTTTTCTCCATATTATCTATAGTTTTCTCCATATTATCTCGAGAGTTTTCTCCATATTATCTCTAGAGTTTTCTCCATATTATCTATAGAGTTTTCTCCATATTATCTATAGAGTTTTCTCCATATTATCTATAGAGTTTTCTCCATATTATCTATAGTTTTCTCCATATTATCTCGAGAGTTTTCTCCATATTATCTGTAGAGTTTTCTCCATATTATCTATAGTTTTCTCCATAGTATCTCGAGAGTTTTCTCCATATTATCTATCGAGTTTTCTCCATATTATCTCTGGTGTTTTCTCCATATTATCTATGGAGTTTTCTCCATATTATCTATAGAGTTTTCTCCATATTATCTATAGTTTTCTCCATATTATCTATAGAGTTTTCTCCATATTATCTATAGTTTTCTCCATATTATCTCGAGAGGTTTCTCCATATTATCTATAGTGTTTTCTCCATATTATCTCTGGTGTTTTCTCCATATTATCTCTAGTGTTTTCTCCATATTATCTCTAGTGTTTTCTCCATATTATCTCTAGAGTTTTCTCCATATTATCTATAGAGTTTTCTCCATATTATCTCTAGTTTTCTCCATATTATCTATAGTTTTCTCCATATTATCTCTGGTGTTTTCTCCATATTATCTATAGTTTTCTCCATATTATCTCTAGTTTTCTCCATATTATCTATAGTTTTCTCCATATTATCTATAGAGTTTTCTCCATATTATCTATAGAGTTTTCTCCATATTATCTATAGAGTTTTCTCCATATTATCTATAGAGTTTTCTCCATATTATCTATAGTTTTCTCCATATTATCTCGAGAGCTTTCTCCATATTATCTATAGAGTTTTCTCCATATTATCTAGTGTTTTCTCCATATTATCTATCGAGTTTTCTCCATATTTTCTCTGGTGTTTTCTCCATATTATCTCTGGTGTTTTCTCTATATTATCTATCGAGTTTTCTCCATATTATCTCTGGTGTTTTCTCCATATTATCTCTGGTGTTTTCTCCATATTATCTATAGTGTTTTCTCCATATTATCTATCGAGTTTTCTCCATATTATCTATAGTTTTCTCCATATTATCTCTAGAGTTTTCTCCATATTATCTATAGAGTTTTCTCCATATTATCTATAGAGTTTTCTCCATATTATCTATAGAGTTTTCTCCATATTATCTATAGAGTTTTCTCCATATTATCTATAGTTTTCTCCATATTATCTCGAGAGTTTTCTCCATATTATCTCTAGAGTTTTCTCCATATTATCTATAGAGTTTTCTCCATATTATCTATAGAGTTTTCTCCATATTATCTATAGAGTTTTCTCCATATTATCTATAGTTTTCTCCATATTATCTCGAGAGTTTTCTCCATATTATCTGTAGAGTTTTCTCCATATTATCTATAGTTTTCTCCATATTATCTCGAGAGTTTTCTCCATATTATCTATCGAGTTTTCTCCATATTATCTCTGGTGTTTTCTCCATATTATCTATAGAGTTTTCTCCATATTATCTATAGAGTTTTCTCCATATTATCTATAGAGTTTTCTCCATATTATCTATAGAGTTTTCTCCATATTATCTATAGTTTTCTCCATATTATCTCGAGAGGTTTCTCCATATTATCTATAGTGTTTTCTCCATATTATCTCTGGTGTTTTCTCCATATTATCTATCGAGTTTTCTCCATATTATCTATCGAGTTTTCTCCATATTATCTATAGAGTTTTCTCCATATTATCTATAGAGTTTTCTCCATATTATCTATAGTTTTCTCCATATTATCTCGAGAGTTTTCTCCATATTATCTAGTGTTTTCTCCATATTATCTATCGAGTTTTCTCCATATTATCTCTGGTGTTTTCTCCATATTATCTATAGAGTTTTCTCCATATTATCTATAGAGTTTTCTCCATATTATCTATAGAGTTTTCTCCATATTATCTATAGAGTTTTCTCCATATTATCTATAGAGTTTTCTCCATATTATCTATAGTTTTCTCCATATTATCTCGAGAGTTTTCTCCATATTATCTATCGAGTTTTCTCCATATTATCTCGAGAGTTTTCTCCATATTATCTCTGGTGTTTTCTCCATATTATCTCTGGTGTTTTCTCCATATTATCTATCGAGTTTTCTCCATATTATCTATCGAGTTTTCTCCATATTATCTATCGAGTTTTCTCCATATTATCTCTGGTGTTTTCTCCATATTATCTCTAGTGTTTTCTCCATATAATCTCTGGTGTTTTCTCCATATTATCTCTGGTGTTTTCTCCATATTATCTCTGGTGTTTTCTCCATATTATCTATCGAGTTTTCTCCATATTATCTATCGAGTTTTCTCCATATTATCTCTGGTGTTTTCTCCATATTATCTCTAGTGTTTTCTCCATATTATCTCTAGTGTTTTCTCCATATTATCTCTAGTGTTTTCTCCATATTATCTATTGAGTTTTCTCCATATTATCTATCGAGTTTTCTCCATATTATCTATCGAGTTTTCTCCATATTATCTCTGGTGTTTTCTCCATATTATCTCTGGTGTTTTCTCCATATTATCTCTAGTGTTTTCTCCATATTATCTATAGAGTTTTCTCCATATTATCTATAGTTTTCTCCATATTATCTCTGGTGTTTTCTCCATATTATCTCTAGTGTTTTCTCCATATTATCTATAGTTTTCTCCATATTATCTCTAGTGTTTTCTCCATATTATCTCTAGTGTTTTCTCCATATTATCTATAGTTTTCTCCATATTATCTCTGGTGTTTTCTCCATATTATCTCTAGTGTTTTCTCCATATTATCTCTAGTGTTTTCTCCATATTATCTCTAGTGTTTTCTACATATTATCTATCGAGTTTTCTCCATATTATCTATCGAGTTTTCTCCATATTATCTATCGAGTTTTCTCCATATTATCTCTGGTGTTTTCTCCATATTATCTCTGGTGTTTTCTCCATATTATCTCTAGTGTTTTCTCCATATTATCTATAGAGTTTTCTCCATATTATCTATAGTTTTCTCCATATTATCTCTGGTGTTTTCTCCATATTATCTCTAGTGTTTTCTCCATATTATCTATAGTTTTCTCCATATTATCTCTGGTGTTTTCTCCATATTATCTCTAGTGTTTTCTCCATATTATCTATAGAGTTTTCTCCATATTATCTATAGTTTTCTCCATATTATCTATCGAGTTTTCTCCATATTATCTATAGTTTTCTCCATATTATCTCTGGTGTTTTCTCCATATTATCTCTAGTGTTTTCTCCATATTATCTATAGAGTTTTCTCCATATTATCTGTAGTTTTCTCCATATTATCTATCGAGTTTTCTCCATATTATCTATAGTTTTCTCCATATTATCTCTGGTGTTTTCTCCATATTATCTCTAGTGTTTTCTCCATATTATCTCTAGTGTTTTCTCCATATTATCGAAAGAGTTTTCTCCATATTATCTATAGTGTTCTCCATATTATCTATCGAGTTTTCTCCATATTATCTATAGTTTTCTCCATATTATCTCTGGTGTTTTCTCCATATTATCGCTAGTGTTTTCTCCATATTATCTCTAGTGTTTTCTCCATATTATCTCGACTGTTTTCTCCATATTATCTATCGAGTTTTCTCCATATTATCTATAGTTTTCTCCATATTATCTCTGGTGTTTTCTCCATATTATCTCTGGTGTTTTCTCCATATTATCTCTGGTGTTTTCTCAATATTATCTCTAGTGTTTTCTCCATATTATCTATAGAGTTTTCTCCATATTATCTATAGTTTTCTCCATGTTATCTCTGGTGTTTTCTCCATATTATCTCTAGTGTTTTCTCCATATTATCTATAGAGTTTTCTCCATATTATCTATATTTTTCTCCATATTATCTATCGAGTTTTCTCCATATTATCTATAGTTTTCTCCATATTATCTATCGAGTTTTCTCCATATTATCTATAGTTTTCTCCATATTATCTCTAGTGTTTTCGCCATATTATCTCTAGTGTTTTCTCCATATTATCTCTAGTGTTTTCTCCATATTATCTATAGTTTTCTCCATATTATCTCTGGTGTTTTCTCCATATTATCTCTAGTGATTTCTCCATATTATCTATAGAGTTTTCTCCATATTATCTATAGAGTTTTCTCCATATTATCTATAGTTTTCTCCATATTATCTATCGAGTTTTCTCCATATTATCTATAGTTTTCTCCATATTATCTATCGAGTTTTCTCCATATTATCTATAGTTTTCTCCATATTATCTCTGGTGTTTTCTCCATATTATCTATCGAGTTTTCTCCATATTATCTCTAGTGTTTTCTCCATATTATCTCTGGTGTTT
The DNA here is from genome assembly GCF_036971445.1 of Narcine bancroftii. NCBI lineage: Eukaryota > Metazoa > Chordata > Chondrichthyes > Torpediniformes > Narcinidae > Narcine > Narcine bancroftii. The sequence goes on from NC_091481.1 coordinate 63,201,921, forward strand.
TCTCCATATTATCTCTGGTGTTTTCTCCATATTATCTATCGAGTTTTCTCCATATTATCTATCGTGTTTTCTCCATATTATCTCTGGTGTTTTCTCCATATTATCTATCGAGTTTTCTCCATATTATCTCTAGTGTTTTCTCCATATTATCTCTGGTGTTTTCTCCATATTATCTCTAGTGTTTTCTCCATATAATCTCTGGTGTTTTCTCCATATTATCTCTGGTGTTTTCTCCATATTATCTCTGGTGTTTTCTCCATATTATCTATCGAGTTTTCTCCATATTATCTATCGAGTTTTCTCCATATTATCTCTGGTGTTTTCTCCATATTATCTCTAGTGTTTTCTCCATATTATCTCTAGTGTTTTCTCCATATTATCTCTAGTGTTTTCTCCATATTATCTATTGAGTTTCTCCATATTATCTATCGAGTTTTCTCCATATTATCTATCGAGTTTTCTCCATATTATCTCTGGTGTTTTCTCCATATTATCTCTGGTGTTTTCTCCATATTATCTCTAGTGTTTTCTCCATATTATCTATAGAGTTTTCTCCATATTATCTATAGTTTTCTCCATATTATCTCTGGTGTTTTCTCCATATTATCTCTAGTGTTTTCTCCATATTATCTATAGTTTTCTCCATATTATCTCTAGTGTTTTCTCCATATTATCTCTAGTGTTTTCTCCATATTATCTATAGTTTTCTCCATATTATCTCTGGTGTTTTCTCCATATTATCTCTAGTGTTTTCTCCATATTATCTCTAGTGTTTTCTCCATTTTATCTATCGAGTTTTCTCCATATTATCTATCGAGTTTTCTCCATATTATCTATCGAGTTTTCTCCATATTATCTCTGGTGTTTTCTCCATATTATCTCTGGTTTTTTCTCCATATTATCTCTAGTGTTTTCTCCATATTATCTATAGAGTTTTCTCCATATTATCTATAGTTTTCTCCATATTATCTCTGGTGTTTTCTCCATATTATCTCTAGTGTTTTCTCCATATTATCTATAGTTTTCTCCATATTATCTCTGGTGTTTTCTCCATATTATCTCTAGTGTTTTCTCCATATTATCTATAGAGTTTTCTCCATATTATCTATAGTTTTCTCCATATTATCTATCGAGTTTTCTCCATATTATCTATAGTTTTCTCCATATTATCTCTGGTGTTTTCTCCATATTATCTCTAGTGTTTTCTCCATATTATCTCTAGTGTTTTCTCCATATTATCTATAGTTTTCTCCATATTATCTCTGGTGTTTTCTCCATATTATCTCTAGTGTTTTCTCCATATTATCTATAGAGTTTTCTCCATATTATCTATAGTTTTCTCCATATTATCTATCGAGTTTTCTCCATATTATCTATAGTTTTCTCCATATTATCTCTGGTGTTTTCTCCATATTATCTCTAGTGTTTTCTCCATATTATCTCTAGTGTTTTCTCCATATTATCGAAAGAGTTTTCTCCATATTATCTATAGTGTTCTCCATATTATCCATCGAGTTTTCTCCATATTATCTATAGTTTTCTCCATATTATCTCTGGTGTTTTCTCCATATTATCTCTAGTGTTTTCTCCATATTATCTCTAGTGTTTTCTCCATATTATCTCTACTGTTTTCTCCATATTATCTATCGAGTTTTCTCCATATTATCTATAGTTTTCTCCATATTATCTCTGGTGTTTTCTCCATATTATCTCTGGTGTTTTCTCCATATTATCTCTGGTGTTTTCTCCATATTATCTCTAGTGTTTTCTCCATATTATCTATAGAGTTTTCTCCATATTATCTATAGTTTTCTCCATATTATCTCTGGTGTTTTCTCCATATTATCTCTAGTGTTTTCTCCATATTATCTATAGAGTTTTCTCCATATTATCTATAGTTTTCTCCATATTATCTATCGAGTTTTCTCCATATTATCTATAGTTTTCTCCATATTATCTATCGAGTTTTCTCCATATTATCTATAGTTTTCTCCATATTATCTCTGGTGTTTTCTCCATATTATCTCTAGTGTTTTCTCCATATTATCTCTAGTGTTTTCGCCATATTATCTCTAGTGTTTTCTCCATATTATCTCTAGTGTTTTCTCCATATTATCTATAGTTTTCTCCATATTATCTCTGGTGTTTTCTCCATATTATCTCTAGTGTTTTCTCCATATTATCTATAGAGTTTTCTCCATATTATCTATAGAGTTTTCTCCATATTATCTATAGTTTTCTCCATATTATCTATCGAGTTTTCTCCATATTATCTATAGTTTTCTCCATATTATCTATCGAGTTTTCTCCATATTATCTCTGGTGTTTTCTCCATATTATCTATCGAGTTTTCTCCATATTATCTCTAGTGTTTTCTCCATATTATCTCTGGTGTTTTCTCCATATTATCTCTGGTGTTTTCTCCATATTATCTATTGAGTTTTCTCCATATTATCTATCGTGTTTTCTCCATATTATCTCTGGTGTTTTCTCCATATTATCTATCGAGTTTTCTCCATATTATCTCTAGTGTTTTCTCCATATTATCTCTGGTGTTTTCTCCATATTATCTCTGGTGTTTTCTCCATATTATCTATCGAGTTTTCTCCATATTATCTATCGGGTTTTCTCCATATTATCTCTGGTGTTTTCTCCATATTATCTCTGGTGTTTTCTCCATATTATCTATCGAGTTTTCTCCATATTATCTATCGAGTTTTCTCCATATTATCTCTGGTGTTTTCTCCATATTATCTCTAGTGTTTTCTCCATATTATCTCTAGTGTTTTCTCCATATTATCTCTAGTGTTTTCTCCATATTATCTATTGAGTTTTCTCCATATTATCTATCGAGTTTTCTCCATATTATCTATCGAGTTTTCTCCATATTATCTCTACTGTTTTCTCCATATTATCTCTGGTGTTTTCTCCATATTATCTCTAGTGTTTTCTCCATATTATCTATAGAGTTTTCTCCATATTATCTATAGTTTTCTCCATATTATCTCTGGTGTTTTCTCCATATTATCTCTAGTGTTTTCTCCATATTATCTATAGTTTTCTCCATATTATCTCTAGTGTTTTCTCCATATTATCTCTTGTGTTTTCTCCATATTATCTATAGTTTTCTCCATATTATCTCTGGTGTTTTCTCCATATTATCTCTAGTGTTTTCTCCATATTATCTCTAGTGTTTTCTCCATATTATCTCTAGTGTTTTCTCCATATTATCTATCGAGTTTTCTCCATATTATCTATCGAGTTTTCTCCATATTATCTATCGAGTTTTCTCCATATTATCTCTGGTGTTTTCTCCATATTATCTCTGGTGTTTTCTCCATATTATCTCTTGTGTTTTCTCCATATTATCTATAGAGTTTTCTCCATATTATCTATAGTTTTCTCCATATTATCTCTGGTGTTTTCTCCATATTATCTCTAGTGTTTTCTCCATATTATCTATAGTTTTCTCCATATTATCTCTGGTGTTTTCTCCATATTATCTCTAGTGTTTTCTCCATATTATCTATAGAGTTTTCTCCATATTATCTATAGTTTTCTCCATATTATCTATCGAGTTTTCTCCATATTATCTGTAGTTTTCTCCATATTATCTCTGGTGTTTTCTCCATATTATCTCTAGTGTTTTCTCCATATTATCTCTAGTGTTTTCTCCATATTATCTATAGTTTTCTCCATATTATCTCTGGTGTTTTCTCCATATTATCTCTAGTGTTTTCTCCATATTATCTATAGAGTTTTCTCCATATTATCTATAGTTTTCTCCATATTATCTATCGAGTTTTCTCCATATTATCTATAGTTTTCTCCATATTATCTCTGGTGTTTTCTCCATATTATCTCTAGTGTTTTCTCCATATTATCTCTAGTGTTTTCTCCATATTATCGAAAGAGTTTTCTCCATATTATCTATAGTGTTCTCCATATTATCTATCGAGTTTTCTCCATATTATCTATAGTTTTCTCCATATTATCTCTGGTGTTTTCTCCATATTATCTCTAGTGTTTTCTCCATATTATCTCTAGTGTTTTCTCCATATTATCTCTACTGTTTTCTCCATATTATCTATCGAGTTTTCTCCATATTATCTATAGTTTTCTCCATATTATCTCTGGTGTTTTCTCCATATTATCTCTGGTGTTTTCTCCATATTATCTCTGGTGTATTCTCCATATTATCTCTAGTGTTTTCTCCATATTATCTATAGAGTTTTCTCCATATTATCTATAGTTTTCTCCATATTATCTCTGGTGTTTTCTCCATATTATCTCTAGTGTTTTCTCCATATTATCTATAGAGTTTTCTCCATATTATCTATAGTTTTCTCCATATTATCTATCGAGTTTTCTCCATATTATCTATAGTTTTCTCCATATTATCTATAGTTTTCTCCATATTATCTATCGAGTTTTCTCCATATTATCTATAGTTTTCTCCATATTATCTCTGGTGTTTTCTCCATATTATCTCTAGTGTTTTCTCCATATTATCTCTAGTGTTTTCGCCATATTATCTCTAGTGTTTTCTCCATATTATCTCTAGTGTTTTCTCCATATTATCTATAGTTTTCTCCATATTATCTCTGGTGTTTTCTCCATATTATCTCTAGTGTTTTCTCCATATTATCTATAGAGTTTTCTCCATATTATCTATAGAGTTTTCTCCATATTATCTATAGTTTTCTCCATATTATCTATCGAGTTTTCTCCATATTATCTATAGTTTTCTCCATATTATCTATCGAGTTTTCTCCATATTATCTATAGTTTTCTCCATATTATCTCTGGTGTTTTCTCCATATTATCTATCGAGTTTTCTCCATATTATCTCTAGTGTTTTCTCCATATTATCTCTGGTGTTTTCTCCATATTATCTCTGGTGTTTTCTCCATATTATCTATCGAGTTTTCTCCATATTATCTATCGTGTTTTCTCCATATTATCTCTGGTGTTTTCTCCATATTATCTATCGAGTTTTCTCCATATTATCTCTAGTGTTTTCTCCATATTATCTCTGGTGTTTTCTCCATATTATCTCTGGTGTTTTCTCCATATTATCTATCGAGTTTTCTCCATATTATCTATCGAGTTTTCTCCATATTATCTCTGGTGTTTTCTCCATATTATCTCTAGTGTTTTCTCCATATTATCTCTAGTGTTTTCTCCATATTATCTCTAGTGTTTTCTCCATATTATCTATCGAGTTTTCTCCATATTATCTATCGAATTTTCTCCATATTATCTATCGAGTTTTCTCCATATTATCTCTGGTGTTTTCTCCATATTATCTCTGGTGTTTTCTCCATATTATCTCTAGTGTTTTCTCCATATTATCTATAGAGTTTTCTCCATATTATCTATAGTTTTCTCCATATTATCTCTGGTGTTTTCTCCATATTATCTCTAGTGTTTTCTCCATATTATCTATAGTTTTCTCCATATTATCTCTGGTGTTTTCTCCATATTATCTCTAGTGTTTTCTCCATATTATCTATAGAATTTTCTCCATATTATCTATAGTTTTCTCCATATTATCTATCATGTTTTCTCCATATTATCTATAGTTCTCTCCATATTATCTCTGGTGTTTTCTCCATATTATCTCTAGTGTTTTCTCCATATTATCTCTAGTGTTTTCTCCATATTATCTATAGTTTTCTCCATATTATCTATCGAGTTTTCTCCATATTATCTACAGTTTTCTCCATATTATCTCTGGTGTTTTCTCCATATTATCTCTAGTGTTTTCTCCATATTATCTCTAGTGTTTTCTCCATATTATCTATAGTTTTCTCCATATTATCTCTAGTGTTTTCTCCATATTATCTCTAGTGTTTTCTCCATATTATCTCTAGAGTTTTCTCCATATTATCTATAGAGTTTTCTCCATATTATCTATAGTTTTCTCCATATTATCTCTGGTGTTTTCTCCATATTATCTATAGTTTTCTCCATATTATCTATAGTTTTCTCCATATTATCTCTAGAGTTTTCTCCATATTATCTATAGTTTTCTCCATATTATCTATAGTTTTCTCCATATTATCTATAGAGTTTTCTCCATATTATCTATAGTTTTCTCCATATTATCTATAGAGTTTTCTCCATATTATCTAGTGTTTTCTCCATATTATCTATCGAGTTTTCTCCATATTATCTCTGGTGTTTTCTCCATATTATCTCTGGTGTTTTCTCAATATTATCTATCGAGTTTTCTCCATATTATCTCTGGTGTTTTCTCCATATTATCTCTGGTGTTTTCTCCATATTATCTATAGTGTTTTCTCCATATTATCTATCGAGTTTTCTCCATATTATCTATAGAGTTTTCTCCATATTATCTCTAGTTTTCTCCATATTATCTCTAGTTTTCTCCATATTATCTCTAGAGTTTTCTCCATATTATCTCTAGAGTTTTCTCCATATTATCTATAGAGTTTTCTCCATATTATCTATAGAGTTTTCTCCATATTATCTATAGTTTTCTCCATATTATCTCGAGAGTTTTCTCCATATTATCTCTAGAGTTTTCTCCATATTATCTATAGAGTTTTCTCCATATTATCTATAGAGTTTTCTCCATATTATCTATAGAGTTTTCTCCATATTATCTATAGTTTTCTCCATATTATCTCGAGAGTGTTCTCCATATTATCTGTAGAGTTTTCTCCATATTATCTATAGTTTTCTCCATAGTATCTCGAGAGTTTTCTCCATATTATCTATCGAGTTTTCTCCATATTATCTCTGGTGTTTTCTCCATATTATCTATAGAGTTTTCTCCATATTATCTATAGAGTTTTCTCCATATTATCTATAGTTTTCTCCATATTATCTATAGAGTTTTCTCCATATTATCTATAGTTTTCTCCATATTATCTCGAGAGGTTTCTCCATATTATCTATAGTGTTTTCTCCATGTTATCTCTGGTGTTTTCTCCATATTATCTCTAGTGTTTTCTCCATATTATCTCTAGTGTTTTCTCCATATTATCTCTAGAGTTTTCTCCATATTATCTATAGAGTTTTCTCCATATTATCTCTAGTTTTCTCCATATTATCTATAGTTTTCTCCATATTATCTCTGGTGTTTTCTCCATATTATCTATAGTTTTCTCCATATTATCTCTAGTTTTCTCCATATTATCTATAGTTTTCTCCATATTATCTATAGAGTTTTCTCCATATTATCTATAGAGTTTTCTCCATATTATCTATAGAGTTTTCTCCATATTATCTATAGAGTTTTCTCCATATTATCTATAGTTTTCTCCATATTATCTCGAGAGCTTTCTCCATATTATCTATAGAGTTTTCTCCATATTATCTAGTGTTTTCTCCATATTATCTATCGAGTTTTCTCCATATTTTCTCTGGTGTTTTCTCCATATTATCTCTGGTGTTTTCTCTATATTATCTATCGAGTTTTCTCCATATTATCTCTGGTGTTTTCTCCATATTATCTCTGGTGTTTTCTCCATATTATCTATAGTGTTTTCTCCATATTATCTATCGAGTTTTCTCCATATTATCTATAGTTTTCTCCATATTATCTCTAGAGTTTTCTCCATATTATCTATAGAGTTTTCTCCATATTATCTATAGAGTTTTCTCCATATTATCTATAGAGTTTTCTCCATATTATCTATAGAGTTTTCTCCATATTATCTATAGTTTTCTCCATATTATCTCGAAAGTTTTCTCCATATTATCTCTAGAGTTTTCTCCATATTATCTATAGAGTTTTCTCCATATTATCTATAGAGTTTTCTCCATATTATCTATAGAGTTTTCTCCATATTATCTATAGTTTTCTCCATATTATCTCGAGAGTTTTCTCCATATTATCTGTAGAGTTTTCTCCATATTATCTATAGTTTTCTCCATATTATCTCGAGAGTTTTCTCCATATTATCTATCGAGTTTTCTCCATATTATCTCTGGTGTTTTCTCCATATTATCTATAGAGTTTTCTCCATATTATCTATAGAGTTTTCTCCATATTATCTATAGAGTTTTCTCCATATTATCTATAGAGTTTTCTCCATATTATCTATAGTTTTCTCCATATTATCTCGAGAGGTTTCTCCATATTATCTATAGTGTTTTCTCCATATTATCTCTGGTGTTTTCTCCATATTATCTATCGAGTTTTCTCCATATTATCTATCGAGTTTTCTCCATATTATCTATAGTTTTCTCCATATTATCTCGAGAGTTTTCTCCATATTATCTAGTGTTTTCTCCATATTATCTATCGAGTTTTCTCCATATTATCTAGTGTTTTCTCCATATTATCTATAGAGTTTTCTCCATATTATCTATAGAGTTTTCTCCATATTATCTATAGAGTTTTCTCCATATTATCTATAGAGTTTTCTCCATATTATCTATAGAGTTTTCTCCATATTATCTATAGTTTTCTCCATATTATCTCGAGAGTTTTCTCCATATTATCTATCGAGTTTTCTCCATATTATCTCGAGAGTTTTCTCCATATTATCTCTGGTGTTTTCTCCATATTATCTCTGGTGTTTTCTCCATATTATCTATCGAGTTTTCTCCATATTATCTATCGAGTTTTCTCCATATTATCTATCGAGTTTTCTCCATATTATCTCTGGTGTTTTCTCCATATTATCTCTAGTGTTTTCTCCATATAAACTCTGGTGTTTTCTCCATATTATCTCTGGTGTTTTCTCCATATTATCTCTGGTGTTTTCTCCATATTATCTATCGAGTTTTCTCCATATTATCTATCGAGTTTTCTCCATATTATCTCTGGTGTTTTCTCCATATTATCTCTAGTGTTTTCTCCATATTATCTCTAGTGTTTTCTCCATATTATCTCTAGTGTTTTCTCCATATTATCTATTGAGTTTTCTCCATATTATCTATCGAGTTTTCTCCATATTATCTATCGAGTTTTCTCCATATTATCTCTGGTGTTTTCTCCATATTATCTCTGGTGTTTTCTCCATATTATCTCTGGTGTTTTCTCCATATTATCTATAGAGTTTTCTCCATATTATCTATAGATTTCTCCATATTATCTCTGGTGTTTTCTCCATATTATCTCTAGTGTTTTCTCCATATTATCTATAGTTTTCTCCATATTATCTCTAGTGTTTTCTCCATATTATCTCTAGTGTTTTCTCCATATTATCTATAGTTTTCTCCATATTATCTTTGGTGTTTTCTCCATATTATCTCTGGTGTTTTCTCCATATTATCTCTAGTGTTTTCTCCATATTATCTCTAGTGTTTTCTCCATATTATCTCTAGTGTTTTCTCCATATTATCTCTAGTGTTTTCTCCATATTATCTATCGAGTTTTCTCCATATTATCTATCGAGTTTTCTCCATATTATCTATCGAGTTTTCTCCATATTATCTCTGGTGTTTTCTCCATATTATCTCTGGTGTTTTCTCCATATTATCTCTAGTGTTTTCTCCATATTATCTATAGAGTTTTCTCCATATTATCTATAGTTTTCTCCATATTATCTCTGGTGTTTTCTCCATATTATCTCTAGTGTTTTCTCCATATTATCTATAGTTTTCTCCATATTATCTCTGGTGTTTTCTCCATATTATCTCTAGTGTTTTCTCCATATTATCTATAGAGTTTTCTCCATATTATCTATAGTTTTCTCCATATTATCTATCGAGTTTTCTCCATATTATCTATAGTTTTCTCCATATTATCTCTGGTGTTTTCTCCATATTATCTCTAGTGTTTTCTCCATATTATCTCTAGTGTTTTCTCCATATTATCTATAGTTTTCTCCATATTATCTCTGGTGTTTTCTCCATATTATCTATAGAGTTTTCTCCATATTATCTATAGTTTTCTCCATATTATCTATCGAGTTTTCTCCATATTATCTATAGTTTTCTCCATATTATCTCTGGTGTTTTCTCCATATTATCACTAGTGTTTTCTCCATATTATCTCTAGTGTTTTCTCCATATTATCGAAAGAGTTTTCTCCATATTATCTATAGTGTTCTCCATATTATCTATCGAGTTTTCTCCATATTATCTATAGTTTTCTCCATATTATCTCTGGTGTTTTCTCCATATTATCTCTAGTGTTTTCTCCATATTATCTCTAGTGTTTTCTCCATATTATCTCTACTGTTTTCTCCATATTATCTATCGAGTTTTCTCCATATTATCTATAGTTTTCTCCATATTATCTCTGGTGTTTTCTCCATATTATCTCTGGTGTTTTCTCCATATTATCTCTGGTGTTTTCTCCATATTATCTCTAGTGTTTTCTCCATATTATCTATAGAGTTTTCTCCATATTATCTATAGTTTTCTCCATATTATCTCTGGTGTTTTCTCCATATTATCTCTAGTGTTTTCTCCATATTATCTATAGAGTTTTCTCCATATTATCTATAGTTTTCTCCATATTATCTATCGAGTTTTCTCCATATTATCTATAGTTTTCTCCATATTATCTATCGAGTTTTCTCCATATTATCTATAGTTTTCTCCATATTATCTCTGGTGTTTTCTCCATATTATCTCTAGTGTTTTCTCCATATTATCTCTAGTGTTTTCGCCATATTATCTCTAGTGTTTTCTCCATATTATCTCTAGTGTTTTCTCCATATTATCTATAGTTTTCTCTATATTATCTCTGGTGTTTTCTCCATATTATCTCTAGTGTTTTCTCCATATTATCTATAGAGTTTTCTCCATATTATCTATAGAGTTTTCTCCATATTATCTATAGTTTTCTCCATATTATCTATCGAGTTTTCTCCATATTATCTCTGGTGTTTTCTCCATATTATCTCTGGTGTTTTCTCCATATTATCTCTAGTGTTTTCTCCATATTATCTATAGAGTTTTCTCCATATTATCTATAGTTTTCTCCATATTATCTCTGGTGTTTTCTCCATATTATCTCTAGTGTTTTCTCCATATTATCTATAGTTTTCTCCATATTATCTCTGGTGTTTTCTCCATATTATCTCTAGTGTTTTCTCCATATTATCTATAGAGTTTTCTCCATATTATCTATAGTTTTCTCCATATTATCTATCATGTTTTCTCCATATTATCTATAGTTCTCTCCATATTATCTCTGGTGTTTTCTCCATATTATCTCTAGTGTTTTCTCCATATTATCTCTAGTGTTTTCTCCATATTATCTATAGTTTTCTCCATATTATCTATCGAGTTTTCTCCATATTATCTACAGTTTTCTCCATATTATCTCTGGTGTTTTCTCCATATTATCTCTAGTGTTGTCTCCATATTATCTCTAGTGTTTTCTCCATATTATCTATAGTTTTCTCCATATTATCTCTAGTGTTTTCTCCATATTATCTCTAGTGTTTTCTCCATATTATCTCTAGAGTTTTCTCCATATTATCTATAGAGTTTTCTCCATATTATCTATAGTTTTCTCCATATTATCTCTGGTGTTTACTCCATATTATCTATAGTTTTCTCCATATTATCTATAGTTTTCTCCATATTATCTCTAGAGTTTTCTCCATCTTATCTATAGTTTTCTCCATATTATCTATAGTTTTCTCCATATTATCTATAGAGTTTTCTCCATATTATCTATAGTTTTCTCCATATTATCTATAGAGTTTTCTCCATATTATCTAGTGTTTTCTCCATATTATCTATCGAGTTTTCTCCATATTATCTCTGGTGTTTTCTCCATATTATCTCTGGTGTTTTCTCAATATTATCTATCGAGTTTTCTCCATATTATCTCTGGTGTTTTCTCCATATTATCTCTGGTGTTTTCTCCATATTATCTATAGTGTTTTCTCCATATTATCTATCGAGTTTTCTCCATATTATCTATAGAGTTTTCTCCATATTATCTCTAGTTTTCTCCATATTATCTCTAGTTTTCTCCATATTATCTCTAGAGTTTTCTCCATATTATCTCTAGAGTTTTCTCCATATTATCTATAGAGTTTTCTCCATATTATCTATAGAGTTTTCTCCATATTATCTATAGTTTTCTCCATATTATCTCGAGAGTTTTCTCCATATTATCTCTAGAGTTTTCTCCATATTATCTATAGAGTTTTCTCCATATTATCTATAGAGTTTTCTCCATATTATCTATAGAGTTTTCTCCATATTATCTATAGTTTTCTCCATATTATCTCGAGAGTTTTCTCCATATTATCTGTAGAGTTTTCTCCATATTATCTATAGTTTTCTCCATAGTATCTCGAGAGTTTTCTCCATATTATCTATCGAGTTTTCTCCATATTATCTCTGGTGTTTTCTCCATATTATCTATAGAGTTTTCTCCATATTATCTATAGAGTTTTCTCCATATTATCTATAATTTTCTCCATATTATCTATAGAGTTTTCTCCATATTATCTATAGTTTTCTCCATATTATCTCGAGAGGTTTCTCCATATTATCTATAGTGTTTTCTCCATATTATCTCTGGTGTTTTCTCCATATTATCTCTAGTGTTTTCTCCATATTATCTCTAGTGTTTTCTCCATATTATCTCTAGAGTTTTCTCCATATTATCTATAGAGTTTTCTCCATATTATCTCTAGTTTTCTCCATATTATCTATAGTTTTCTCCATATTATCTCTGGTGTTTTCTCCATATTATCTATAGTTTTCTCCATATTATCTCTAGTTTTCTCCATATTATCTATAGTTTTCTCCATATTATCTATAGAGTTTTCTCCATATTATCTATAGAGTTTTCTCCATATTATCTATAGAGTTTTCTCCATATTATCTATAGAGTTTTCTCCATATTATCTATAGTTTTCTCCATATTATCTCGAGAGCTTTCTCCATATTATCTATAGAGTTTTCTCCATATTATCTAGTGTTTTCTCCATATTATCTATCCAGTTTTCTCCATATTTTCTCTGGTGTTTTCTCCATATTATCTCTGGTGTTTTCTCTATATTATCTATCGAGTTTTCTCCATATTATCTCTGGTGTTTTCTCCATATTATCTCTGGTGTTTTCTCCATATTATCTATAGTGTTTTCTCCATATTATCTATCGAGTTTTCTCCATATTATCTATAGTTTTCTCCATATTATCTCTAGAGTTTTCTCCATATTATCTATAGAGTTTTCTCCATATTATCTATAGAGTTTTCTCCATATTATCTATAGAGTTTTCTCCATATTATCTATAGAGTTTTCTCCATATTATCTATAGTTTTCTCCATATTATCTCGAGAGTTTTCTCCATATTATCTCTAGAGTTTTCTCCATATTATCTATAGAGTTTTCTCCATATTATCTATAGAGTTTTCTCCATATTATCTATAGAGTTTTCTCCATATTATCTATAGTTTTCTCCATATTATCTCGAGAGTTTTCTCCATATTATCTGTAGAGTTTTCTCCATATTATCTATAGTTTTCTCCATATTATCTCGAGAGTTTTCTCCATATTATCTATCGAGTTTTCTCCATATTATCTCTGGTGTTTTCTCCATATTATCTATAGAGTTTTCTCCATGTTATCTATAGAGTTTTCTCCATATTATCTATAGAGTTTTCTCCATATTATCTATAGAGTTTTCTCCATATTATCTATAGTTTTCTCCATATTATCTCGAGAGGTTTCTCCATATTATCTATAGTGTTTTCTCCATATTATCTCTGGTGTTTTCTCCATATTATCTATCGAGTTTTCTCCATATTATCTATCGAGTTTTCTCCATATTATCTATAGAGTTTTCTCCATATTATCTATAGAGTTTTCTCCATATTATCTATAGTTTTCTCCATATTATCTCGAGAGTTTTCTCCATATTATCTAGTGTTTTCTCCATATTATCTATCGAGTTTTCTCCATATTATCTAGTGTTTTCTCCATATTATCTATCGAGTTTTCTCCATATTATCTCTGGTGTTTTCTCCATATTATCTATAGAGTTTTCTCCATATTATCTATAGAGTTTTCTCCATATTATCTATAGAGTTTTCTCCATATTATCTATAGAGTTTCTCCATATTATCTATAGAGTTTTCTCCATATTATCTATAGTTTTTCTCCATATTATCTCGAGAGTTTTCTCCATATTATCTATCGAGTTTTCTCCATATTATCTCGAGAGTTTTCTCCATATTATCTCTGGTGTTTTCTCCATATTATCTCTGGTGTTTTCTCCATATTATCTATCGAGTTTTCTCCATATTATCTATCGAGTTTTCTCCATATTATCTATCGAGTTTTCTCCATATTATCTCTGGTGTTTTCTCCATATTATCTCTAGTGTTTTCTCCATATAATCTCTGGTGTTTTTCTCCATATTATCTCTGGTGTTTTCTCCATATTATCTCTGGTGTTTTCTCCATATTATCTATCGAGTTTTCTCCATATTATCTATCGAGTTTTCTCCATATTATCTCTGGTGTTTTCTCCATATTATCTCTAGTGTTTTCTCCATATTATCTCTAGTGTTTTCTCCATATTATCTCTAGTGTTTTCTCCATATTATCTATTGAGTTTTCTCCATATTATCTATCGAGTTTTCTCCATATTATCTATCGAGTTTTCTCCATATTATCTCTGGTGTTTTCTCCATATTATCTCTGGTGTTTTCTCCATATTATCTCTAGTGTTTTCTCCATATTATCTATAGAGTTTTCTCCATATTATCTATAGTTTTCTCCATATTATCTCTGGTGTTTTCTCCATATTATCTCTAGTGTTTTCTCCATATTATCTATAGTTTTCTCCATATTATCTCTAGTGTTTTCTCCATATTATCTCTAGTGTTTTCTCCATATTATCTATAGTTTTCTCCATATTATCTCTGGTGTTTTCTCCATATTATCTCTAGTGTTTTCTCCATATTATCTCTAGTGTTTTCTCCATATTATCTCTAGTGTTTTCTACATATTATCTATCGAGTTTTCTCCATATTATCTATCGAGTTTTCTCCATATTATCTATCGAATTTTCTCCATATTATCTCTGGTGTTTTCTCCATATTATCTCTGGGTGTTTTCTCCATATTATCTCTAGTGTTTTCTCCATATTATCTATAGAGTTTTCTCCATATTATCTATAGTTTTCTCCATATTATCTCTGGTGTTTTCTCCATATTATCTCTAGTGTTTTCTCCATATTATCTATAGTTTTCTCCATATTATCTCTGGTGTTTTCTCCATATTATCTCTAGTGTTTTCTCCATATTATCTATAGAGTTTTCTCCATATTATCTATAGTTTTCTCCATATTATCTATCGAGTTTTCTCCATATTATCTATAGTTTTCTCCATATTATCTCTGGTGTTTTCTCCATATTATCTCTAGTGTTTTCTCCATATTATCTATAGAGTTTTCTCCATATTATCTGTAGTTTTCTCCATATTATCTATCGAGTTTTCTCCATATTATCTATAGTTTTCTCCATATTATCTCTGGTGTTTTCTCCATATTATCTCTAGTGTTTTCTCCATATTATCTCTAGTGTTTTCTCCATATTATCGAAAGAGTTTTCTCCATATTATCTATAGTGTTCTCCATATTATCTATCGAGTTTTCTCCATATTATCTATAGTTTTCTCCATATTATCTCTGGTGTTTTCTCCATATTATCTCTAGTTTTCTCCATATTATCTCTAGTGTTTTCTCCATATTATCTCTACTGTTTTCTCCATATTATCTATCGAGTTTTCTCCATATTATCTATAGTTTTCTCCATATTATCTCTGGTGTTTTCTCCATATTATCTCTGGTGTTTTCTCCATATTATCTCTGGTGTTTTCTCCATATTATCTCTAGTGTTTTCTCCATATTATCTATAGAGTTTTCTCCATATTATCTATAGTTTTCTCCATATTATCTCTGGTGTTTTCTCCATATTATCTCTAGTGTTTTCTCCATATTATCTATAGAGTTTTCTCCATATTATCTATAGTTTTCTCCATATTATCTATCGAGTTTTCTCCATATTATCTATAGTTTTCTCCATATTATCTATCGAGTTTTCTCCATATTATCTATAGTTTTCTCCATATTATCTCTGGTGTTTTTCTCCATATTATCTCTAGTGTTTTCTCCATATTATCTCTAGTGTTTTCGCCATATTATCTCTAGTGTTTTTCTCCATATTATCTCTAGTGTTTTCTCCATATTATCTATAGTTTTCTCCATATTATCTCTGGTGTTTTCTCCATATTATCTCTAGTGTTTTCTCCATATTATCTATAGAGTTTTCTCCATATTATCTATAGAGTTTTCTCCATATTATCTATAGTTTTCTCCATATTATCTATCGAGTTTTCTCCATATTATCTATAGTTTTCTCCATATTATCTATCGAGTTTTCTCCATATTATCTATAGTTTTCTCCATATTATCTCTGGTGTTTTCTCCATATTATCTATCGAGTTTTCTCCATATTATCTCTAGTGTTTTCTCCATATTATCTCTGGTGTTTTCTCCATATTATCTCTGGTTTTCTCCATATTATCTATCGAGTTTTCTCCATATTATCTATCGTGTTTTCTCCATATTATCTCTGGTGTTTTCTCCATATTATCTATCGAGTTTTCTCCATATTATCTCTAGTGTTTTCTCCATATTATCTCTGGTGTTTTCTCCATATTATCTCTGGTGTTTTCTCCATATTATCTCTAGTGTTTTCTCCATATAATCTCTGGTGTTTTCTCCATATTATCTCTGGTGTTTTCTCCATATTATCTCTGGTGTTTTCTCCATATTATCTATCGAGTTTTCTCCATATTATCTATCGAGTTTTCTCCATATTATCTCTGGTGTTTTTCTCCATATTATCTCTAGTGTTTTCTCCATATTATCTCTAGTGTTTTCTCCATATTATCTCTAGTGTTTTCTCCATATTATCTATTGAGTTTTCTCCATATTATCTATCGAGTTTTCTCCATATTATCTATCGAGTTTTCTCCATATTATCTCTGGTGTTTTCTCCATATTATCTCTGGTGTTTTCTCCATATTATCTCTAGTGTTTTCTCCATATTATCTATAGAGTTTTCTCCATATTATCTATAGTTTTCTCCATATTATCTCTGGTGTTTTCTCCATATTATCTCTAGTGTTTTCTCCATATTATCTATAGTTTTCTCCATATTATCTCTAGTGTTTTCTCCATATTATCTCTAGTGTTTTCTCCATATTATCTATAGTTTTCTCCATATTATCTCTGGTGTTTCTCCATATTATCTCTAGTGTTTTCTCCATATTATCTCTGGTGTTTTCTCCATATTATCTCTGGTGTTTTCTCCATATTATCTCTAGTGTTTTCTCCATATTATCTATAGAGTTTTCTCCATATTATCTATAGTTTTCTCCATATTATCTCTGGTGTTTTCTCCATATTATCTCTAGTGTTTTCTCCATATTATCTAGTTTTCTCCATATTATCTCTGGTGTTTTCTCCATATTATCTCTAGTGTTTTCTCCATATTATCTATAGAGTTTTCTCCATATTATCTATAGTTTTCTCCATATTATCTATCGAGTTTTCTCCATATTATCTATAGTTTTCTCCATATTATCTCTGGTGTTTTCTCCATATTATCTCTAGTGTTTTCTCCATATTATCTCTAGTGTTTTCTCCATATTATCTATAGTTTTCTCCATATTATCTCTGGTGTTTTCTCCATATTATCTCTAGTGTTTTCTCCATATTATCTATAGAGTTTTCTCCATATTATCTATAGTTTTCTCCATATTATCTATCGAGTTTTCTCCATATTATCTATAGTTTTCTCCATATTATCTCTGGTGTTTTCTCCATATTATCTCTAGTGTTTTCTCCATATTATCTCTAGTGTTTTTCTCCATATTATCGAAAGAGTTTTCTCCATATTATCTATAGTGTTCTCCATATTATCTATCGAGTTTTCTCCATATTATCTATAGTTTTCTCCATATTATCTCTGGTGTTTTCTCCATATTATCTCTAGTGTTTTCTCCATATTATCTCTAGTGTTTTCTCCATATTATCTCTACTGTTTTCTCCATATTATCTATCGAGTTTTCTCCATATTATCTATAGTTTTCTCCATATTATCTCTGGTGTTTTCTCCATATTATCTCTGGTGTTTTCTCCATATTATCTCTGGTGTTTTCTCCATATTATCTCTAGTGTTTTCTCCATATTATCTATAGAGTTTTCTCCATATTATCTATAGTTTTCTCCATATTATCTCTGGTGTTTTCTCCATATTATCTCTAGTGTTTTCTCCATATTATCTATAGAGTTTTCTCCATATTATCTATAGTTTTCTCCATATTATCTATCGAGTTTTCTCCATATTATCTATAGTTTTCTCCATATTATCTATCGAGTTTTCTCCATATTATCTATAGTTTTCTCCATATTATCTCTGGTGTTTTCTCCATATTATCTCTAGTGTTTTCTCCATATTATCTCTAGTGTTTTCGCCATATTATCTCTAGTGTTTTTCTCCATATTATCTCTAGTGTTTTCTCCATATTATCTATAGTTTTCTCCATATTATCTCTGGTGTTTTCTCCATATTATCTCTAGTGTTTTCTCCATATTATCTATAGAGTTTTCTCCATATTATCTATAGAGTTTTCTCCATATTATCTATAGTTTTCTCCATATTATCTATCGAGTTTTCTCCATATTATCTATAGTTTTCTCCATATTATCTATCGAGTTTTCTCCATATTATCTATAGTTTTCTCCATATTATCTCTGGTGTTTTCTCCATATTATCTATCGAGTTTTCTCCATATTATCTCTAGTGTTTTCTCCATATTATCTCTGGTGTTTTCTCCATATTATCTCTGGTGTTTTCTCCATATTATCTATTGAGTTTTCTCCATATTATCTATCGTGTTTTCTCCATATTATCTCTGGTGTTTTCTCCATATTATCTATCGAGTTTCTCCATATTATCTCTAGTGTTTTCTCCATATTATCTCTGGTGTTTTCTCCATATTATCTCTGGTGTTTTCTCCATATTATCTATCGAGTTTTCTCCATATTATCTATCGAGTTTTCTCCATATTATCTCTGGTGTTTTCTCCATATTATCTCTGGTGTTTTCTCCATATTATCTATCGAGTTTTCTCCATATTATCTATCGAGTTTTCTCCATATTATCTCTGGTGTTTTCTCCATATTATCTCTAGTGTTTTCTCCATATTATCTCTAGTGTTTTCTCCATATTATCTCTAGTGTTTTCTCCATATTATCTATTGAGTTTTCTCCATATTATCTATCGAGTTTTCTCCATATTATCTATCGAGTTTTCTCCATATTATCTATCGAGTTTTCTCCATATTATCTCTACTGTTTTCTCCATATTATCTCTGGTGTTTTCTCCATATTATCTCTAGTGTTTTCTCCATATTATCTATAGAGTTTTCTCCATATTATCTATAGTTTTCTCCATATTATCTCTGGTGTTTTCTCCATATTATCTCTAGTGTTTTCTCCATATTATCTATAGTTTTTCTCCATATTATCTCTAGTGTTTTCTCCATATTATCTCTAGTGTTTTCTCCATATTATCTATAGTTTTTCTCCATATTATCTCTGGTGTTTTCTCCATATTATCTCTAGTGTTTTCTCCATATTATCTCTAGTGTTTTCTCCATATTATCTCTAGTGTTTTCTCCATATTATCTATCGAGTTTTCTCCATATTATCTATCGAGTTTTCTCCATATTATCTATCGAGTTTTCTCCATATTATCTCTGGTGTTTTCTCCATATTATCTCTGGTGTTTTCTCCATATTATCTCTTGTGTTTTCTCCATATTATCTATAGAGTTTTCTCCATATTATCTATAGTTTTCTCCATATTGTCTCTGGTGTTTTCTCCATATTATCTCTAGTGTTTTCTCCATATTATCTATAGTTTTCTCCATATTATCTCTGGTGTTTTCTCCATATTATCTCTAGTGTTTTCTCCATATTATCTATAGAGTTTTCTCCATATTATCTATAGTTTTCTCCATATTATCTATCGAGTTTTCTCCATATTATCTATAGTTTTCTCCATATTATCTCTGGTGTTTTCTCCATATTATCTCTAGTGTTTTCTCCATATTATCTCTAGTGTTTTCTCCATATTATCTATAGTTTTCTCCATATTATCTATGGTGTTTTCTCCATATTATCTCTAGTGTTTTCTCCATATTATCTATAGAGTTTTCTCCATATTATCTATAGTTTTCTCCATATTATCTATCGAGTTTTCTCCATATTATCTATAGTTTTCTCCATATTATCTCTGGTGTTTTCTCCATATTATCTCTAGTGTTTTCTCCATATTATCTCTAGTGTTTTCTCCATATTATCGAAAGAGTTTTCTCCATATTATCTATAGTGTTATCCATATTATCTATCGAGTTTTCTCCATATTATCTATAGTTTTCTCCATATTATCTCTGGTGTTTTCTCCATATTATCTCGAGTGTTTTCTCCATATTATCTCTAGTGTTTTCTCCATATTATCTCTACTGTTTTCTCCATATTATCTATCGAGTTTTCTCCATATTATCTATAGTTTTCTCCATATTATCTCTGGTGTTTTCTCCATATTATCTCTGGTGTTTTCTCCATATTATCTCTGGTGTATTCTCCATATTATCTCTAGTGTTTTCTCCATATTATCTATAGAGTTTTCTCCATATTATCTATAGTTTTCTCCATATTATCTCTGGTGTTTTCTCCATATTATCTCTTGTGTTTTCTCCATATTATCTATAGAGTTTTCTCCATATTATCTATAGTTTTCTCCATATTATCTATCGAGTTTTCTCCATATTATCTATAGTTTTCTCCATATTATCTATAGTTTTCTCCATATTATCTATCGAGTTTTCTCCATATTATCTATAGTTTTCTCCATATTATCTCTGGTGTTTTCTCCATATTATCTCTAGTGTTTTCTCCATATTATCTCTAGTGTTTTCGCCATATTATCTCTAGTGTTTTCTCCATATTATCTCTAGTGTTTTCTCCATATTATCTATAGTTTTCTCCATATTATCTCTGGTGTTTTCTCCATATTATCTCTAGTGTTTTCTCCATATTATCTATAGAGTTTTCTCCATATTATCTATAGAGTTTTCTCCATATTATCTATAGTTTTTTCCATATTATCTATCGAGTTTTCTCCATATTATCTGTAGTTTTCTCCATATTATCTATCGAGTTTTCTCCATATTATCTATAGTTTTCTCCATATTATCTCTGGTGTTTTCTCCATATTATCTATCGAGTTTTCTCCATATTATCTCTAGTGTTTTCTCCATATTATCTCTGGTGTTTTCTCCATATTATCTCTGGTGTTTTCTCCATATTATCTATCGAGTTTTCTCCATATTATCTATCGTGTTTTCTCCATATTATCTCTGGTGTTTTCTCCATATTATCTATCGAGTTTTCTCCATATTATCTCTAGTGTTTTCTCCATATTATCTCTGGTGTTTTCTCCATATTATCTCTGGTGTTTTCTCCATATTATCTATCGAGTTTTCTCCATATTATCTATCGAGTTTTCTCCATATTATCTCTGGTGTTTTCTCCATATTATCTCTAGTGTTTTTTCCATATTATCTCTAGTGTTTTCTCCATATTATCTCTAGTGTTTTCTCCATATTATCTATAGTTTTCTCCATATTATCTATCGAATTTTCTCCATATTATCTATCGAGTTTTCTCCATATTATCTCTGGTGTTTTCTCCATATTATCTCTGGTGTTTTCTCCATATTATCTCTAGTGTTTTCTCCATATTATCTATAGTTTTCTCCATATTATCTCTAGTGTTTTCTCCATATTATCTCTAGTGTTTTCTCCATATTATCTCTAGAGTTTTCTCCATATTATCTATAGAGTTTTCTCCATATTATCTATAGTTTTCTCCATATTATCTCTGGTGTTTTCTCCATATTATCTATAGTTTTCTCCATATTATCTATAGTTTTCTCCATATTATCTCTAGAGTTTTCTCCATATTATCTATAGTTTTCTCCATATTATCTATAGTTTTCTCCATATTATCTATAGAGTTTTCTCCATATTATCTATAGTTTTCTCCATATTATCTATAGAGTTTTCTCCATATTATCTAGTGTTTTCTCCATATTATCTATCGAGTTTTCTCCATATTATCTCTGGTGTTTTCTCCATATTATCTCTGGTGTTTTCTCAATATTATCTATCGAGTTTTCTCCATATTATCTCTGGTGTTTTCTCCATATTATCTCTGGTGTTTTCTCCATATTATCTATAGTGTTTTCTCCATATTATCTATCGAGTTTTCTCCATATTATCTATAGAGTTTTCTCCATATTATCTCTAGTTTTCTCCATATTATCTCTAGTTTTCTCCATATTATCTCTAGAGTTTTCTCCATATTATCTCTAGAGTTTTCTCCATATTATCTATAGTTTTCTCCATATTATCTCGAGAGTTTTCTCCATATTATCTCTAGAGTTTTCTCCATATTATCTATAGAGTTTTCTCCATATTATCTATAGAGTTTTCTCCATATTATCTATAGAGTTTTCTCCATATTATCTATAGTTTTCTCCATATTATCTCGAGAGTTTTCTCCATATTATCTGTAGAGTTTTCTCCATATTATCTATAGTTTTCTCCATAGTATCTCGAGAGTTTTCTCCATATTATCTATCGAGTTTTCTCCATATTATCTCTGGTGTTTTCTCCATATTATCTATAGAGTTTTCTCCATATTATCTATAGAGTTTTCTCCATATTATCTATAGTTTTCTCCATATTATCTATAGAGTTTTCTCCATATTATCTATAGTTTTCTCCATATTATCTCGAGAGGTTTCTCCATATTATCTATAGTGTTTTCTCCATGTTATCTCTGGTGTTTTCTCCATATTATCTCTAGTGTTTTCTCCATATTATCTCTAGTGTTTTCTCCATATTATCTCTAGAGTTTTCTCCATATTATGTATAGAGTTTTCTCCATATTATCTCTAGTTTTCTCCATATTATCTATAGTTTTCTCCATATTATCTCTGGTGTTTTCTCCATATTATCTATAGTTTTCTCCATATTATCTCTAGTTTTCTCCATATTATCTATAGTTTTCTCCATATTATCTATAGAGTTTTCTCCATATTATCTATAGAGTTTTCTCCATATTATCTATAGAGTTTTCTCCATATTATCTATAGAGTTTTCTCCATATTATCTATAGTTTTCTCCATATTATCTCGAGAGCTTTCTCCATATTATCTATAGAGTTTTCTCCATATTATCTAGTGTTTTCTCCATATTATCTATCGAGTTTTCTCCATATTTTCTCTGGTGTTTTCTCCATATTATCTCTGGTGTTTTCTCTATATTATCTATCGAGTTTTCTCCATATTATCTCTGGTGTTTTCTCCATATTATCTCTGGTGTTTTCTCCATATTATCTATAGTGTTTTCTCCATATTATCTATCGAGTTTTCTCCATATTATCTATAGTTTTCTCCATATTATCTCTAGAGTTTTCTCAATATTATCTATAGAGTTTTCTCCATATTATCTATAGAGTTTTCTCCATATTATCTATAGAGTTTTCTCCATATTATCTATAGAGTTTTCTCCATATTATCTATAGTTTTCTCCATATTATCTCGAAAGTTTTCTCCATATTATCTCTAGAGTTTTCTCCATATTATCTATAGAGTTTTCTCCATATTATCTATAGAGTTTTCTCCATATTATCTATAGAGTTTTCTCCATATTATCTATAGTTTTCTCCATATTATCTCGAGAGTTTTCTCCATATTATCTGTAGAGTTTTCTCCATATTATCTATAGTTTTCTCCATATTATCTCGAGAGTTTTCTCCATATTATCTATCGAGTTTTCTCCATATTATCTCTGGTGTTTTCTCCATATTATCTATAGAGTTTTCTCCATATTATCTATAGAGTTTTCTCCATATTATCTATAGAGTTTTCTCCATATTATCTATAGAGTTTTCTCCATATTATCTATAGTTTTCTCCATATTATCTCGAGAGGTTTCTCCATATTATCTATAGTGTTTTCTCCATATTATCTCTGGTGTTTTCTCCATATTATCTATCGAGTTTTCTCCATATTATCTATCGAGTTTTCTCCATATTATCTATAGAGTTTTCTCCATATTATCTATAGAGTTTTCTCCATATTATCTATAGTTTTCTCCATATTATCTCGAGAGTTTTCTCCATATTATCTAGTGTTTTCTCCATATTATCTATCGAGTTTTCTCCATATTATCTAGTGTTTTCTCCATATTATCTATGGAGTTTTCTCCATATTATCTATAGAGTTTTCTCCATATTATCTATAGAGTTTTCTCCATATTATCTATAGAGTTTTCTCCATATTATCTATAGAGTTTTCTCCATATTATCTATAGTTTTCTCCATATTATCTCGAGAGTTTTCTCCATATTATCTATCGAGTTTTCTCCATATTATCTCGAGAGTTTTCTCCATATTATCTCTGGTGTTTTCTCCATATTATCTCTGGTGTTTTCTCCATATTATCTATCGAGTTTTCTCCATATTATCTATCGAGTTTTCTCCATATTATCTATCGAGTTTTCTCCATATTATCTCTGGTGTTTTCTCCATATTATCTCTAGTGTTTTCTCCATATAAACTCTGGTGTTTTCTCCATATTATCTCTGGTGTTTTCTCCATATTATCTCTGGTGTTTTCTCCATATTATCTATCGAGTTTTCTCCATATTATCTATCGAGTTTTCTCCATATTATCTCTGGTGTTTTCTCCATATTATCTCTAGTGTTTTCTCCATATTATCTCTAGTGTTTTCTCCATATTATCTCTAGTGTTTTCTCCATATTATCTATTGAGTTTTCTCCATATTATCTATCGAGTTTTCTCCATATTATCTATCGAGTTTTCTCCATATTATCTCTGGTGTTTTCTCCATATTATCTCTGGTGTTTTCTCCATATTATCTCTGGTGTTTTCTCCATATTATCTATAGAGTTTTCTCCATATTATCTATAGTTTTCTCCATATTATCTCTGGTGTTTTCTCCATATTATCTCTAGTGTTTTCTCCATATTATCTATAGTTTTCTCCATATTATCTCTGGTGTTTTCTCCATATTATCTCTGGTGTTTTCTCCATATTATCTCTAGTGTTTTCTCCATATTATCTCTAGTGTTTTCTCCATATTATCTCTAGTGTTTTCTCCATATTATCTCTAGTGTTTTCTCCATATTATCTATCGAGTTTTCTCCATATTATCTATCGAGTTTTCTCCATATTATCTATCGAGTTTTCTCCATATTATCTCTGGTGTTTTCTCCATATTATCTCTGGTGTTTTCTCCATATTATCTCTAGTGTTTTCTCCATATTATCTATAGAGTTTTCTCCATATTATCTATAGTTTTCTCCATATTATCTCTGGTGTTTTCTCCATATTATCTCTAGTGTTTTCTCCATATTATCTATAGTTTTCTCCATATTATCTCTGGTGTTTTCTCCATATTATCTCTAGTGTTTTCTCCATATTATCTATAGAGTTTTCTCCATATTATCTATAGTTTTCTCCATATTATCTATCGAGTTTTCTCCATATTATCTATAGTTTTCTCCATATTATCTCTGGTGTTTTCTCCATATTATCTCTAGTGTTTTCTCCATATTATCTCTAGTGTTTTCTCCATATTATCTATAGTTTTCTCCATATTATCTCTGGTGTTTTCTCCATATTATCTATAGAGTTTTCTCCATATTATCTATAGTTTTCTCCATATTATCTATCGAGTTTTCTCCATATTATCTATAGTTTTCTCCATATTATCTCTGGTGTTTTCTCCATATTATCTCTAGTGTTTTCTCCATATTATCTCTAGTGTTTTCTCCATATTATCGAAAGAGTTTTCTCCATATTATCTATAGTGTTCTCCATATTATCTATCGAGTTTTCTCCATATTATCTATAGTTTTCTCCATATTATCTCTGGTGTTTTCTCCATATTATCTCTAGTGTTTTCTCCATATTATCTCTAGTGTTTTCTCCATATTATCTCTACTGTTTTCTCCATATTATCTATCGAGTTTTCTCCATATTATCTATAGTTTTCTCCATATTATCTCTGGTGTTTTCTCCATATTATCTCTGGTGTTTTCTCCATATTATCTCTGGTGTTTTCTCCATATTATCTCTAGTGTTTTCTCCATATTATCTATAGAGTTTTCTCCATATTATCTATAGTTTTCTCCATATTATCTCTGGTGTTTTCTCCATATTATCTCTAGTGTTTTCTCCATATTATCTATAGAGTTTTCTCCATATTATCTATAGTTTTCTCCATATTATCTATCGAGTTTTCTCCATATTATCTATAGTTTTCTCCATATTATCTATCGAGTTTTCTCCATATTATCTATAGTTTTCTCCATATTATCTCTGGTGTTTTCTCCATATTATCTCTAGTGTTTTCTCCATATTATCTCTAGTGTTTTCGCCATATTATCTCTAGTGTTTTCTCCATATTATCTCTAGTGTTTTCTCCATATTATCTATAGTTTTCTCCATATTATCTCTGGTGTTTTCTCCATATTATCTCTAGTGTTTTCTCCATATTATCTATAGAGTTTTCTCCATATTATCTATAGAGTTTTCTCCATATTATCTATAGTTTTCTCCATATTATCTATCGAGTTTTCTCCATATTATCTATAGTTTTCTCCATATTATCTCTGGTGTTTTCTCCATATTATCTATCGAGTTTTCTCCATATTATCTCTAGTGTTTTCTCCATATTATCTCTGTTGTTTTCTCCATATTATCTCTGGTGTTTTCTCCATATTATCTATAGAGTTTTCTCCATATTATCTATAGAGTTTTCTCCATATTATCTATAGTTTTCTCCATATTATCTCGAAAGTTTTCTCCATATTATCTCTAGAGTTTTCTCCATATTATCTATAGAGTTTTCTCCATATTATCTATAGAGTTTTCTCCATATTATCTATAGAGTTTTCTCCATATTATCTATAGTTTTCTCCATATTATCTCGAGAGTTTTCTCCATATTATCTGTAGAGTTTTCTCCATATTATCTATAGTTTTCTCCATATTATCTCGAGAGTTTTCTCCATATTATCTATCGAGTTTTCTCCATATTATCTCTGGTGTTTTCTCCATATTATCTATAGAGTTTTCTCCATATTATCTATAGAGTTTTCTCCATATTATCTATAATTTTCTCCATATTATCTATAGAGTTTTCTCCATATTATCTATAGTTTTCTCCATATTATCTCGAGAGGTTTCTCCATATTATCTATAGTGTTTTCTCCATATTATCTCTGGTGTTTTCTCCATATTATCTCTAGTGTTTTCTCCATATTATCTCTAGTGTTTTCTCCATATTATCTCTAGAGTTTTCTCCATATTATCTATAGAGTTTTCTCCATATTATCTCTAGTTTTCTCCATATTATCTATAGTTTTCTCCATATTATCTCTGGTGTTTTCTCCATATTATCTATAGTTTTCTCCATATTATCTCTAGTTTTCTCCATATTATCTATAGTTTTCTCCATATTATCTATAGAGTTTTCTCCATATTATCTATAGAGTTTTCTCCATATTATCTATAGAGTTTTCTCCATATTATCTATAGAGTTTTCTCCATATTATCTATAGTTTTCTCCATATTATCTCGAGAGCTTTCTCCATATTATCTATAGAGTTTTCTCCATATTATCTAGTGTTTTCTCCATATTATCTATCCAGTTTTCTCCATATTTTCTCTGGTGTTTTCTCCATATTATCTCTGGTGTTTTCTCTATATTATCTATCGAGTTTTCTCCATATTATCTCTGGTGTTTTCTCCATATTATCTCTGGTGTTTTCTCCATATTATCTATAGTGTTTTCTCCATATTATCTATCGAGTTTTCTCCATATTATCTATAGTTTTCTCCATATTATCTCTAGAGTTTTCTCCATATTATCTATAGAGTTTTCTCCATATTATCTATAGAGTTTTCTCCATATTATCTATAGAGTTTTCTCCATATTATCTATAGAGTTTTCTCCATATTATCTATAGTTTTCTCCATATTATCTCGAGAGTTTTCTCCATATTATCTCTAGAGTTTTCTCCATATTATCTATAGAGTTTTCTCCATATTATCTATAGAGTTTTCTCCATATTATCTATAGAGTTTTCTCCATATTATCTATAGTTTTCTCCATATTATCTCGAGAGTTTTCTCCATATTATCTGTAGAGTTTTCTCCATATTATCTATAGTTTTCTCCATATTATCTCGAGAGTTTTCTCCATATTATCTATCGAGTTTTCTCCATATTATCTCTGGTGTTTTCTCCATATTATCTATAGAGTTTTCTCCATGTTATCTATAGAGTTTTCTCCATATTATCTATAGAGTTTTCTCCATATTATCTATAGAGTTTTCTCCATATTATCTATAGTTTTCTCCATATTATCTCGAGAGGTTTCTCCATATTATCTATAGTGTTTTCTCCATATTATCTCTGGTGTTTTCTCCATATTATCTATCGAGTTTTCTCCATATTATCTATCGAGTTTTCTCCATATTATCTATAGAGTTTTCTCCATATTATCTATAGAGTTTTCTCCATATTATCTATAGTTTTCTCCATATTATCTCGAGAGTTTTCTCCATATTATCTAGTGTTTTCTCCATATTATCTATCGAGTTTTCTCCATATTATCTAGTGTTTTCTCCATATTATCTATCGAGTTTTCTCCATATTATCTCTGGTGTTTTCTCCATATTATCTATAGAGTTTTCTCCATATTATCTATAGAGTTTTCTCCATATTATCTATAGAGTTTTCTCCATATTATCTATAGAGTTTTCTCCATATTATCTATAGAGTTTTCTCCATATTATCTATAGTTTTCTCCATATTATCTCGAGAGTTTTCTCCATATTATCTATCGAGTTTTCTCCATATTATCTCGAGAGTTTTCTCCATATTATCTCTGGTGTTTTCTCCATATTATCTCTGGTGTTTTCTCCATATTATCTATCGAGTTTTCTCCATATTATCTATCGAGTTTTCTCCATATTATCTATCGAGTTTTCTCCATATTATCTCTGGTGTTTTCTCCATATTATCTCTAGTGTTTTCTCCATATAATCTCTGGTGTTTTCTCCATATTATCTCTGGTGTTTTCTCCATATTATCTCTGGTGTTTTCTCCATATTATCTATCGAGTTTTCTCCATATTATCTATCGAGTTTTCTCCATATTATCTCTGGTGTTTTCTCCATATTATCTCTAGTGTTTTCTCCATATTATCTCTAGTGTTTTCTCCATATTATCTCTAGTGTTTTCTCCATATTATCTATTGAGTTTTCTCCATATTATCTATCGAGTTTTCTCCATATTATCTATCGAGTTTTCTCCATATTATCTCTGGTGTTTTCTCCATATTATCTCTGGTGTTTTCTCCATATTATCTCTAGTGTTTTCTCCATATTATCTATAGAGTTTTCTCCATATTATCTATAGTTTTCTCCATATTATCTCTGGTGTTTTCTCCATATTATCTCTAGTGTTTTCTCCATATTATCTATAGTTTTCTCCATATTATCTCTAGTGTTTTCTCCATATTATCTCTAGTGTTTTCTCCATATTATCTATAGTTTTCTCCATATTATCTCTGGTGTTTTCTCCATATTATCTCTAGTGTTTTCTCCATATTATCTCTAGTGTTTTCTCCATATTATCTCTAGTGTTTTCTACATATTATCTATCGAGTTTTCTCCATATTATCTATCGAGTTTTCTCCATATTATCTATCGAATTTTCTCCATATTATCTCTGGTGTTTTCTCCATATTATCTCTGGTGTTTTCTCCATATTATCTCTAGTGTTTTCTCCATATTATCTATAGAGTTTTCTCCATATTATCTATAGTTTTCTCCATATTATCTCTGGTGTTTTCTCCATATTATCTCTAGTGTTTTCTCCATATTATCTATAGTTTTCTCCATATTATCTCTGGTGTTTTCTCCATATTATCTCTAGTGTTTTCTCCATATTATCTATAGAGTTTTCTCCATATTATCTATAGTTTTCTCCATATTATCTATCGAGTTTTCTCCATATTATCTATAGTTTTCTCCATATTATCTCTGGTGTTTTCTCCATATTATCTCTAGTGTTTTCTCCATATTATCTATAGAGTTTTCTCCATATTATCTGTAGTTTTCTCCATATTATCTATCGAGTTTTCTCCATATTATCTATAGTTTTCTCCATATTATCTCTGGTGTTTTCTCCATATTATCTCTAGTGTTTTCTCCATATTATCTCTAGTGTTTTCTCCATATTATCGAAAGAGTTTTCTCCATATTATCTATAGTGTTCTCCATATTATCTATCGAGTTTTCTCCATATTATCTATAGTTTTCTCCATATTATCTCTGGTGTTTTCTCCATATTATCTCTAGTGTTTTCTCCATATTATCTCTAGTGTTTTCTCCATATTATCTCTACTGTTTTCTCCATATTATCTATCGAGTTTTCTCCATATTATCTATAGTTTTCTCCATATTATCTCTGGTGTTTTCTCCATATTATCTCTGGTGTTTTCTCCATATTATCTCTGGTGTTTTCTCCATATTATCTCTAGTGTTTTCTCCATATTATCTATAGAGTTTTCTCCATATTATCTATAGTTTTCTCCATATTATCTCTGGTGTTTTCTCCATATTATCTCTAGTGTTTTCTCCATATTATCTATAGAGTTTTCTCCATATTATCTATAGTTTTCTCCATATTATCTATCGAGTTTTCTCCATATTATCTATAGTTTTCTCCATATTATCTATCGAGTTTTCTCCATATTATCTATAGTTTTCTCCATATTATCTCTGGTGTTTTCTCCATATTATCTCTAGTGTTTTCTCCATATTATCTCTAGTGTTTTCGCCATATTATCTCTAGTGTTTTCTCCATATTATCTCTAGTGTTTTCTCCATATTATCTATAGTTTTCTCCATATTATCTCTGGTGTTTTCTCCATATTATCTCTAGTGTTTTCTCCATATTATCTATAGAGTTTTCTCCATATTATCTATAGAGTTTTCTCCATATTATCTATAGTTTTCTCCATATTATCTATCGAGTTTTCTCCATATTATCTATAGTTTTCTCCATATTATCTATCGAGTTTTCTCCATATTATCTATAGTTTTCTCCATATTATCTCTGGTGTTTTCTCCATATTATCTATCGAGTTTTCTCCATATTATCTCTAGTGTTTTCTCCATATTATCTCTGGTGTTTTCTCCATATTATCTCTGGTGTTTTCTCCATATTATCTATCGAGTTTTCTCCATATTATCTATCGTGTTTTCTCCATATTATCTCTGGTGTTTTCTCCATATTATCTATCGAGTTTTCTCCATATTATCTCTAGTGTTTTCTCCATATTATCTCTGGTGTTTTCTCCATATTATCTCTGGTGTTTTCTCCATATTATCTCTAGTGTTTTCTCCATATAATCTCTGGTGTTTTCTCCATATTATCTCTGGTGTTTTCTCCATATTATCTCTGGTGTTTTCTCCATATTATCTATCGAGTTTTCTCCATATTATCTATCGAGTTTTCTCCATATTATCTCTGGTGTTTTCTCCATATTATCTCTAGTGTTTTCTCCATATTATCTCTAGTGTTTTCTCCATATTATCTCTAGTGTTTTCTCCATATTATCTATTGAGTTTTCTCCATATTATCTATCGAGTTTTCTCCATATTATCTATCGAGTTTTCTCCATATTATCTCTGGTGTTTTCTCCATATTATCTCTGGTGTTTTCTCCATATTATCTCTAGTGTTTTCTCCATATTATCTATAGAGTTTTCTCCATATTATCTATAGTTTTCTCCATATTATCTCTGGTGTTTTCTCCATATTATCTCTAGTGTTTTCTCCATATTATCTATAGTTTTCTCCATATTATCTCTAGTGTTTTCTCCATATTATCTCTAGTGTTTTCTCCATATTATCTATAGTTTTCTCCATATTATCTCTGGTGTTTTCTCCATATTATCTCTAGTGTTTTCTCCATATTATCTCTGGTGTTTTCTCCATATTATCTCTGGTGTTTTCTCCATATTATCTCTAGTGTTTTCTCCATATTATCTATAGAGTTTTCTCCATATTATCTATAGTTTTCTCCATATTATCTCTGGTGTTTTCTCCATATTATCTCTAGTGTTTTCTCCATATTATCTATAGTTTTCTCCATATTATCTCTGGTGTTTTCTCCATATTATCTCTAGTGTTTTCTCCATATTATCTATAGAGTTTTCTCCATATTATCTATAGTTTTCTCCATATTATCTATCGAGTTTTCTCCATATTATCTATAGTTTTCTCCATATTATCTCTGGTGTTTTCTCCATATTATCTCTAGTGTTTTCTCCATATTATCTCTAGTGTTTTCTCCATATTATCTATAGTTTTCTCCATATTATCTCTGGTGTTTTCTCCATATTATCTCTAGTGTTTTCTCCATATTATCTATAGAGTTTTCTCCATATTATCTATAGTTTTCTCCATATTATCTATCGAGTTTTCTCCATATTATCTATAGTTTTCTCCATATTATCTCTGGTGTTTTCTCCATATTATCTCTAGTGTTTTCTCCATATTATCTCTAGTGTTTTCTCCATATTATCGAAAGAGTTTTCTCCATATTATCTATAGTGTTCTCCATATTATCTATCGAGTTTTCTCCATATTATCTATAGTTTTCTCCATATTATCTCTGGTGTTTTCTCCATATTATCTCTAGTGTTTTCTCCATATTATCTCTAGTGTTTTCTCCATATTATCTCTACTGTTTTCTCCATATTATCTATCGAGTTTTCTCCATATTATCTATAGTTTTCTCCATATTATCTCTGGTGTTTTCTCCATATTATCTCTGGTGTTTTCTCCATATTATCTCTGGTGTTTTCTCCATATTATCTCTAGTGTTTTCTCCATATTATCTATAGAGTTTTCTCCATATTATCTATAGTTTTCTCCATATTATCTCTGGTGTTTTCTCCATATTATCTCTAGTGTTTTCTCCATATTATCTATAGAGTTTTCTCCATATTATCTATAGTTTTCTCCATATTATCTATCGAGTTTTCTCCATATTATCTATAGTTTTCTCCATATTATCTATCGAGTTTTCTCCATATTATCTATAGTTTTCTCCATATTATCTCTGGTGTTTTCTCCATATTATCTCTAGTGTTTTCTCCATATTATCTCTAGTGTTTTCGCCATATTATCTCTAGTGTTTTCTCCATATTATCTCTAGTGTTTTCTCCATATTATCTATAGTTTTCTCCATATTATCTCTGGTGTTTTCTCCATATTATCTCTAGTGTTTTCTCCATATTATCTATAGAGTTTTCTCCATATTATCTATAGAGTTTTCTCCATATTATCTATAGTTTTCTCCATATTATCTATCGAGTTTTCTCCATATTATCTATAGTTTTCTCCATATTATCTATCGAGTTTTCTCCATATTATCTATAGTTTTCTCCATATTATCTCTGGTGTTTTCTCCATATTATCTATCGAGTTTTCTCCATATTATCTCTAGTGTTTTCTCCATATTATCTCTGGTGTTTTCTCCATATTATCTCTGGTGTTTTCTCCATATTATCTATTGAGTTTTCTCCATATTATCTATCGTGTTTTCTCCATATTATCTCTGGTGTTTTCTCCATATTATCTATCGAGTTTCTCCATATTATCTCTAGTGTTTTCTCCATATTATCTCTGGTGTTTTCTCCATATTATCTCTGGTGTTTTCTCCATATTATCTATCGAGTTTTCTCCATATTATCTATCGAGTTTTCTCCATATTATCTCTGGTGTTTTCTCCATATTATCTCTGGTGTTTTCTCCATATTATCTATCGAGTTTTCTCCATATTATCTATCGAGTTTTCTCCATATTATCTCTGGTGTTTTCTCCATATTATCTCTAGTGTTTTCTCCATATTATCTCTAGTGTTTTCTCCATATTATCTCTAGTGTTTTCTCCATATTATCTATTGAGTTTTCTCCATATTATCTATCGAGTTTTCTCCATATTATCTATCGAGTTTTCTCCATATTATCTATCGAGTTTTCTCCATATTATCTCTACTGTTTTCTCCATATTATCTCTGGTGTTTTCTCCATATTATCTCTAGTGTTTTCTCCATATTATCTATAGAGTTTTCTCCATATTATCTATAGTTTTCTCCATATTATCTCTGGTGTTTTCTCCATATTATCTCTAGTGTTTTCTCCATATTATCTATAGTTTTCTCCATATTATCTCTAGTGTTTTCTCCATATTATCTCTAGTGTTTTCTCCATATTATCTATAGTTTTCTCCATATTATCTCTGGTGTTTTCTCCATATTATCTCTAGTGTTTTCTCCATATTATCTCTAGTGTTTTCTCCATATTATCTCTAGTGTTTTCTCCATATTATCTATCGAGTTTTCTCCATATTATCTATCGAGTTTTCTCCATATTATCTATCGAGTTTTCTCCATATTATCTCTGGTGTTTTCTCCATATTATCTCTGGTGTTTTCTCCATATTATCTCTTGTGTTTTCTCCATATTATCTATAGAGTTTTCTCCATATTATCTATAGTTTTCTCCATATTGTCTCTGGTGTTTTCTCCATATTATCTCTAGTGTTTTCTCCATATTATCTATAGTTTTCTCCATATTATCTCTGGTGTTTTCTCCATATTATCTCTAGTGTTTTCTCCATATTATCTATAGAGTTTTCTCCATATTATCTATAGTTTTCTCCATATTATCTATCGAGTTTTCTCCATATTATCTATAGTTTTCTCCATATTATCTCTGGTGTTTTCTCCATATTATCTCTAGTGTTTTCTCCATATTATCTCTAGTGTTTTCTCCATATTATCTATAGTTTTCTCCATATTATCTATGGTGTTTTCTCCATATTATCTCTAGTGTTTTCTCCATATTATCTATAGAGTTTTCTCCATATTATCTATAGTTTTCTCCATATTATCTATCGAGTTTTCTCCATATTATCTATAGTTTTCTCCATATTATCTCTGGTGTTTTCTCCATATTATCTCTAGTGTTTTCTCCATATTATCTCTAGTGTTTTCTCCATATTATCGAAAGAGTTTTCTCCATATTATCTATAGTGTTATCCATATTATCTATCGAGTTTTCTCCATATTATCTATAGTTTTCTCCATATTATCTCTGGTGTTTTCTCCATATTATCTCGAGTGTTTTCTCCATATTATCTCTAGTGTTTTCTCCATATTATCTCTACTGTTTTCTCCATATTATCTATCGAGTTTTCTCCATATTATCTATAGTTTTCTCCATATTATCTCTGGTGTTTTCTCCATATTATCTCTGGTGTTTTCTCCATATTATCTCTGGTGTATTCTCCATATTATCTCTAGTGTTTTCTCCATATTATCTATAGAGTTTTCTCCATATTATCTATAGTTTTCTCCATATTATCTCTGGTGTTTTCTCCATATTATCTCTTGTGTTTTCTCCATATTATCTATAGAGTTTTCTCCATATTATCTATAGTTTTCTCCATATTATCTATCGAGTTTTCTCCATATTATCTATAGTTTTCTCCATATTATCTATAGTTTTCTCCATATTATCTATCGAGTTTTCTCCATATTATCTATAGTTTTCTCCATATTATCTCTGGTGTTTTCTCCATATTATCTCTAGTGTTTTCTCCATATTATCTCTAGTGTTTTCGCCATATTATCTCTAGTGTTTTCTCCATATTATCTCTAGTGTTTTCTCCATATTATCTATAGTTTTCTCCATATTATCTCTGGTGTTTTCTCCATATTATCTCTAGTGTTTTCTCCATATTATCTATAGAGTTTTCTCCATATTATCTATAGAGTTTTCTCCATATTATCTATAGTTTTTTCCATATTATCTATCGAGTTTTCTCCATATTATCTGTAGTTTTCTCCATATTATCTATCGAGTTTTCTCCATATTATCTATAGTTTTCTCCATATTATCTCTGGTGTTTTCTCCATATTATCTATCGAGTTTTCTCCATATTATCTCTAGTGTTTTCTCCATATTATCTCTGGTGTTTTCTCCATATTATCTCTGGTGTTTTCTCCATATTATCTATCGAGTTTTCTCCATATTATCTATCGTGTTTTCTCCATATTATCTCTGGTGTTTTCTCCATATTATCTATCGAGTTTTCTCCATATTATCTCTAGTGTTTTCTCCATATTATCTCTGGTGTTTTCTCCATATTATCTCTGGTGTTTTCTCCATATTATCTATCGAGTTTTCTCCATATTATCTATCGAGTTTTCTCCATATTATCTCTGGTGTTTTCTCCATATTATCTCTAGTGTTTTTTCCATATTATCTCTAGTGTTTTCTCCATATTATCTCTAGTGTTTTCTCCATATTATCTATAGTTTTCTCCATATTATCTATCGAATTTTCTCCATATTATCTATCGAGTTTTCTCCATATTATCTCTGGTGTTTTCTCCATATTATCTCTGGTGTTTTCTCCATATTATCTCTAGTGTTTTCTCCATATTATCTATAGTTTTCTCCATATTATCTCTAGTGTTTTCTCCATATTATCTCTAGTGTTTTCTCCATATTATCTCTAGAGTTTTCTCCATATTATCTATAGAGTTTTCTCCATATTATCTATAGTTTTCTCCATATTATCTCTGGTGTTTTCTCCATATTATCTATAGTTTTCTCCATATTATCTATAGTTTTCTCCATATTATCTCTAGAGTTTTCTCCATATTATCTATAGTTTTCTCCATATTATCTATAGTTTTCTCCATATTATCTATAGAGTTTTCTCCATATTATCTATAGTTTTCTCCATATTATCTATAGAGTTTTCTCCATATTATCTAGTGTTTTCTCCATATTATCTATCGAGTTTTCTCCATATTATCTCTGGTGTTTTCTCCATATTATCTCTGGTGTTTTCTCAATATTATCTATCGAGTTTTCTCCATATTATCTCTGGTGTTTTCTCCATATTATCTCTGGTGTTTTCTCCATATTATCTATAGTGTTTTCTCCATATTATCTATCGAGTTTTCTCCATATTATCTATAGAGTTTTCTCCATATTATCTCTAGTTTTCTCCATATTATCTCTAGTTTTCTCCATATTATCTCTAGAGTTTTCTCCATATTATCTCTAGAGTTTTCTCCATATTATCTATAGTTTTCTCCATATTATCTCGAGAGTTTTCTCCATATTATCTCTAGAGTTTTCTCCATATTATCTATAGAGTTTTCTCCATATTATCTATAGAGTTTTCTCCATATTATCTATAGAGTTTTCTCCATATTATCTATAGTTTTCTCCATATTATCTCGAGAGTTTTCTCCATATTATCTGTAGAGTTTTCTCCATATTATCTATAGTTTTCTCCATAGTATCTCGAGAGTTTTCTCCATATTATCTATCGAGTTTTCTCCATATTATCTCTGGTGTTTTCTCCATATTATCTATAGAGTTTTCTCCATATTATCTATAGAGTTTTCTCCATATTATCTATAGTTTTCTCCATATTATCTATAGAGTTTTCTCCATATTATCTATAGTTTTCTCCATATTATCTCGAGAGGTTTCTCCATATTATCTATAGTGTTTTCTCCATGTTATCTCTGGTGTTTTCTCCATATTATCTCTAGTGTTTTCTCCATATTATCTCTAGTGTTTTCTCCATATTATCTCTAGAGTTTTCTCCATATTATGTATAGAGTTTTCTCCATATTATCTCTAGTTTTCTCCATATTATCTATAGTTTTCTCCATATTATCTCTGGTGTTTTCTCCATATTATCTATAGTTTTCTCCATATTATCTCTAGTTTTCTCCATATTATCTATAGTTTTCTCCATATTATCTATAGAGTTTTCTCCATATTATCTATAGAGTTTTCTCCATATTATCTATAGAGTTTTCTCCATATTATCTATAGAGTTTTCTCCATATTATCTATAGTTTTCTCCATATTATCTCGAGAGCTTTCTCCATATTATCTATAGAGTTTTCTCCATATTATCTAGTGTTTTCTCCATATTATCTATCGAGTTTTCTCCATATTTTCTCTGGTGTTTTCTCCATATTATCTCTGGTGTTTTCTCTATATTATCTATCGAGTTTTCTCCATATTATCTCTGGTGTTTTCTCCATATTATCTCTGGTGTTTTCTCCATATTATCTATAGTGTTTTCTCCATATTATCTATCGAGTTTTCTCCATATTATCTATAGTTTTCTCCATATTATCTCTAGAGTTTTCTCAATATTATCTATAGAGTTTTCTCCATATTATCTATAGAGTTTTCTCCATATTATCTATAGAGTTTTCTCCATATTATCTATAGAGTTTTCTCCATATTATCTATAGTTTTCTCCATATTATCTCGAAAGTTTTCTCCATATTATCTCTAGAGTTTTCTCCATATTATCTATAGAGTTTTCTCCATATTATCTATAGAGTTTTCTCCATATTATCTATAGAGTTTTCTCCATATTATCTATAGTTTTCTCCATATTATCTCGAGAGTTTTCTCCATATTATCTGTAGAGTTTTCTCCATATTATCTATAGTTTTCTCCATATTATCTCGAGAGTTTTCTCCATATTATCTATCGAGTTTTCTCCATATTATCTCTGGTGTTTTCTCCATATTATCTATAGAGTTTTCTCCATATTATCTATAGAGTTTTCTCCATATTATCTATAGAGTTTTCTCCATATTATCTATAGAGTTTTCTCCATATTATCTATAGTTTTCTCCATATTATCTCGAGAGGTTTCTCCATATTATCTATAGTGTTTTCTCCATATTATCTCTGGTGTTTTCTCCATATTATCTATCGAGTTTTCTCCATATTATCTATCGAGTTTTCTCCATATTATCTATAGAGTTTTCTCCATATTATCTATAGAGTTTTCTCCATATTATCTATAGTTTTCTCCATATTATCTCGAGAGTTTTCTCCATATTATCTAGTGTTTTCTCCATATTATCTATCGAGTTTTCTCCATATTATCTAGTGTTTTCTCCATATTATCTATGGAGTTTTCTCCATATTATCTATAGAGTTTTCTCCATATTATCTATAGAGTTTTCTCCATATTATCTATAGAGTTTTCTCCATATTATCTATAGAGTTTTCTCCATATTATCTATAGTTTTCTCCATATTATCTCGAGAGTTTTCTCCATATTATCTATCGAGTTTTCTCCATATTATCTCGAGAGTTTTCTCCATATTATCTCTGGTGTTTTCTCCATATTATCTCTGGTGTTTTCTCCATATTATCTATCGAGTTTTCTCCATATTATCTATCGAGTTTTCTCCATATTATCTATCGAGTTTTCTCCATATTATCTCTGGTGTTTTCTCCATATTATCTCTAGTGTTTTCTCCATATAAACTCTGGTGTTTTCTCCATATTATCTCTGGTGTTTTCTCCATATTATCTCTGGTGTTTTCTCCATATTATCTATCGAGTTTTCTCCATATTATCTATCGAGTTTTCTCCATATTATCTCTGGTGTTTTCTCCATATTATCTCTAGTGTTTTCTCCATATTATCTCTAGTGTTTTCTCCATATTATCTCTAGTGTTTTCTCCATATTATCTATTGAGTTTTCTCCATATTATCTATCGAGTTTTCTCCATATTATCTATCGAGTTTTCTCCATATTATCTCTGGTGTTTTCTCCATATTATCTCTGGTGTTTTCTCCATATTATCTCTGGTGTTTTCTCCATATTATCTATAGAGTTTTCTCCATATTATCTATAGTTTTCTCCATATTATCTCTGGTGTTTTCTCCATATTATCTCTAGTGTTTTCTCCATATTATCTATAGTTTTCTCCATATTATCTCTGGTGTTTTCTCCATATTATCTCTGGTGTTTTCTCCATATTATCTCTAGTGTTTTCTCCATATTATCTCTAGTGTTTTCTCCATATTATCTCTAGTGTTTTCTCCATATTATCTCTAGTGTTTTCTCCATATTATCTATCGAGTTTTCTCCATATTATCTATCGAGTTTTCTCCATATTATCTATCGAGTTTTCTCCATATTATCTCTGGTGTTTTCTCCATATTATCTCTGGTGTTTTCTCCATATTATCTCTAGTGTTTTCTCCATATTATCTATAGAGTTTTCTCCATATTATCTATAGTTTTCTCCATATTATCTCTGGTGTTTTCTCCATATTATCTCTAGTGTTTTCTCCATATTATCTATAGTTTTCTCCATATTATCTCTGGTGTTTTCTCCATATTATCTCTAGTGTTTTCTCCATATTATCTATAGAGTTTTCTCCATATTATCTATAGTTTTCTCCATATTATCTATCGAGTTTTCTCCATATTATCTATAGTTTTCTCCATATTATCTCTGGTGTTTTCTCCATATTATCTCTAGTGTTTTCTCCATATTATCTCTAGTGTTTTCTCCATATTATCTATAGTTTTCTCCATATTATCTCTGGTGTTTTCTCCATATTATCTATAGAGTTTTCTCCATATTATCTATAGTTTTCTCCATATTATCTATCGAGTTTTCTCCATATTATCTATAGTTTTCTCCATATTATCTCTGGTGTTTTCTCCATATTATCTCTAGTGTTTTCTCCATATTATCTCTAGTGTTTTCTCCATATTATCGAAAGAGTTTTCTCCATATTATCTATAGTGTTCTCCATATTATCTATCGAGTTTTCTCCATATTATCTATAGTTTTCTCCATATTATCTCTGGTGTTTTCTCCATATTATCTCTAGTGTTTTCTCCATATTATCTCTAGTGTTTTCTCCATATTATCTCTACTGTTTTCTCCATATTATCTATCGAGTTTTCTCCATATTATCTATAGTTTTCTCCATATTATCTCTGGTGTTTTCTCCATATTATCTCTGGTGTTTTCTCCATATTATCTCTGGTGTTTTCTCCATATTATCTCTAGTGTTTTCTCCATATTATCTATAGAG
The DNA here is from genome assembly GCF_036971445.1 of Narcine bancroftii. NCBI lineage: Eukaryota > Metazoa > Chordata > Chondrichthyes > Torpediniformes > Narcinidae > Narcine > Narcine bancroftii. The sequence goes on from NC_091481.1 coordinate 63,243,046, forward strand.
TTTTCTCCATATTATCTATAGTTTTCTCCATATTATCTCTGGTGTTTTCTCCATATTATCTCTAGTGTTTTCTCCATATTATCTATAGAGTTTTCTCCATATTATCTATAGTTTTCTCCATATTATCTATCGAGTTTTCTCCATATTATCTATAGTTTTCTCCATATTATCTATCGAGTTTTCTCCATATTATCTATAGTTTTCTCCATATTATCTCTGGTGTTTTCTCCATATTATCTCTAGTGTTTTCTCCATATTATCTCTAGTGTTTTCGCCATATTATCTCTAGTGTTTTCTCCATATTATCTCTAGTGTTTTCTCCATATTATCTATAGTTTTCTCCATATTATCTCTGGTGTTTTCTCCATATTATCTCTAGTGTTTTCTCCATATTATCTATAGAGTTTTCTCCATATTATCTATAGAGTTTTCTCCATATTATCTATAGTTTTCTCCATATTATCTATCGAGTTTTCTCCATATTATCTATAGTTTTCTCCATATTATCTCTGGTGTTTTCTCCATATTATCTATCGAGTTTTCTCCATATTATCTCTAGTGTTTTCTCCATATTATCTCTGTTGTTTTCTCCATATTATCTCTGGTGTTTTCTCCATATTATCTATAGAGTTTTCTCCATATTATCTATAGAGTTTTCTCCATATTATCTATAGTTTTCTCCATATTATCTCGAAAGTTTTCTCCATATTATCTCTAGAGTTTTCTCCATATTATCTATAGAGTTTTCTCCATATTATCTATAGAGTTTTCTCCATATTATCTATAGAGTTTTCTCCATATTATCTATAGTTTTCTCCATATTATCTCGAGAGTTTTCTCCATATTATCTGTAGAGTTTTCTCCATATTATCTATAGTTTTCTCCATATTATCTCGAGAGTTTTCTCCATATTATCTATCGAGTTTTCTCCATATTATCTCTGGTGTTTTCTCCATATTATCTATAGAGTTTTCTCCATATTATCTATAGAGTTTTCTCCATATTATCTATAGAGTTTTCTCCATATTATCTATAGAGTTTTCTCCATATTATCTATAGTTTTCTCCATATTATCTCGAGAGGTTTCTCCATATTATCTATAGTGTTTTCTCCATATTATCTCTGGTGTTTTCTCCATATTATCTATCGAGTTTTCTCCATATTATCTATCGAGTTTTCTCCATATTATCTATAGAGTTTTCTCCATATTATCTATAGAGTTTTCTCCATATTATCTATAGTTTTCTCCATATTATCTCGAGAGTTTTCTCCATATTATCTAGTGTTTTCTCCATATTATCTATCGAGTTTTCTCCATATTATCTAGTGTTTTCTCCATATTATCTATAGAGTTTTCTCCATATTATCTATAGAGTTTTCTCCATATTATCTATAGAGTTTTCTCCATATTATCTATAGTTTTCTCCATATTATCTCGAGAGTTTTCTCCATATTATCTATCGAGTTTTCTCCATATTATCTCGAGAGTTTTCTCCATATTATCTCTGGTGTTTTCTCCATATTATCTCTGGTGTTTTCTCCATATTATCTATCGAGTTTTCTCCATATTATCTATCGAGTTTTCTCCATATTATCTATCGAGTTTTCTCCATATTATCTCTGGTGTTTTCTCCATATTATCTCTAGTGTTTTCTCCATATAAACTCTGGTGTTTTCTCCATATTATCTCTGGTGTTTTCTCCATATTATCTCTGGTGTTTTCTCCATATTATCTATCGAGTTTTCTCCATATTATCTATCGAGTTTTCTCCATATTATCTCTGGTGTTTTCTCCATATTATCTCTAGTGTTTTCTCCATATTATCTCTAGTGTTTTCTCCATATTATCTCTAGTGTTTTCTCCATATTATCTATTGAGTTTTCTCCATATTATCTATCGAGTTTTCTCCATATTATCTATCGAGTTTTCTCCATATTATCTCTGGTGTTTTCTCCATATTATCTCTGGTGTTTTCTCCATATTATCTCTGGTGTTTTCTCCATATTATCTATAGAGTTTTCTCCATATTATCTATAGTTTTCTCCATATTATCTCTGGTGTTTTCTCCATATTATCTCTAGTGTTTTCTCCATATTATCTATAGTTTTCTCCATATTATCTCTGGTGTTTTCTCCATATTATCTCTGGTGTTTTCTCCATATTATCTCTAGTGTTTTCTCCATATTATCTCTAGTGTTTTCTCCATATTATCTCTAGTGTTTTCTCCATATTATCTCTAGTGTTTTCTCCATATTATCTATCGAGTTTTCTCCATATTATCTATCGAGTTTTCTCCATATTATCTATCGAGTTTTCTCCATATTATCTCTGGTGTTTTCTCCATATTATCTCTGGTGTTTTCTCCATATTATCTCTAGTGTTTTCTCCATATTATCTATAGAGTTTTCTCCATATTATCTATAGTTTTCTCCATATTATCTCTGGTGTTTTCTCCATATTATCTCTAGTGTTTTCTCCATATTATCTATAGTTTTCTCCATATTATCTCTGGTGTTTTCTCCATATTATCTCTAGTGTTTTCTCCATATTATCTATAGAGTTTTCTCCATATTATCTATAGTTTTCTCCATATTATCTATCGAGTTTTCTCCATATTATCTATAGTTTTCTCCATATTATCTCTGGTGTTTTCTCCATATTATCTCTAGTGTTTTCTCCATATTATCTCTAGTGTTTTCTCCATATTATCTATAGTTTTCTCCATATTATCTCTGGTGTTTTCTCCATATTATCTATAGAGTTTTCTCCATATTATCTATAGTTTTCTCCATATTATCTATCGAGTTTTCTCCATATTATCTATAGTTTTCTCCATATTATCTCTGGTGTTTTCTCCATATTATCTCTAGTGTTTTCTCCATATTATCTCTAGTGTTTTCTCCATATTATCGAAAGAGTTTTCTCCATATTATCTATAGTGTTCTCCATATTATCTATCGAGTTTTCTCCATATTATCTATAGTTTTCTCCATATTATCTCTGGTGTTTTCTCCATATTATCTCTAGTGTTTTCTCCATATTATCTCTAGTGTTTTCTCCATATTATCTCTACTGTTTTCTCCATATTATCTATCGAGTTTTCTCCATATTATCTATAGTTTTCTCCATATTATCTCTGGTGTTTTCTCCATATTATCTCTGGTGTTTTCTCCATATTATCTCTGGTGTTTTCTCCATATTATCTCTAGTGTTTTCTCCATATTATCTATAGAGTTTTCTCCATATTATCTATAGTTTTCTCCATATTATCTCTGGTGTTTTCTCCATATTATCTCTAGTGTTTTCTCCATATTATCTATAGAGTTTTCTCCATATTATCTATAGTTTTCTCCATATTATCTATCGAGTTTTCTCCATATTATCTATAGTTTTCTCCATATTATCTATTGAGTTTTCTCCATATTATCTATAGTTTTCTCCATATTATCTCTGGTGTTTTCTCCATATTATCTCTAGTGTTTTCTCCATATTTTCTCTAGTGTTTTCGCCATATTATCTCTAGTGTTTTCTCCATATTATCTCTAGTGTTTTCTCCATATTATCTATAGTTTTCTCCATATTATCTCTGGTGTTTTCTCCATATTATCTCTAGTGTTTTCTCCATATTATCTATAGAGTTTTCTCCATATTATCTATAGAGTTTTCTCCATATTATCTATAGTTTTCTCCATATTATCTATCGAGTTTTCTCCATATTATCTATAGTTTTCTCCATATTATCTCTGGTGTTTTCTCCATATTATCTATCGAGTTTTCTCCATATTATCTCTAGTGTTTTCTCCATATTATCTCTGGTGTTTTCTCCATATTATCTCTGGTGTTTTCTCCATATTATCTCTAGTGTTTTCTCCATATTATCTATCGAGTTTTCTCCATATTATCTATCGAGTTTTCTCCATATTATCTCTGGTGTTTTCTCCATATTATCTCTAGTGTTTTCTCCATATTATCTCTAGTGTTTTCTCCATATTATCTCTTGTGTTTTCTCCATATTATCTATTGAGTTTTCTCCATATTATCTATCGAGTTTTCTCCATATTATCTATCGAGTTTTCTCCATATTATCTATAGAGTTTTCTCCATATTATCTATAGAGTTTTCTCCATATTATCTATAGTTTTCTCCATATTATCTCGAGAGTTTTCTCCATATTATCTGTAGAGTTTTCTCCATATTATCTATAGTTTTCTCCATATTATCTCGAGAGTTTTCTCCATATTATCTATCGAGTTTTCTCCATATTATCTCTGGTGTTTTCTCCATATTATCTATAGAGTTTTCTCCATATTATCTATAGAGTTTTCTCCATATTATCTATAGAGTTTTCTCCATATTATCTATAGAGTTTTCTCCATATTATCTATAGTTTTCTCCATATTATCTCGAGAGGTTTCTCCATATTATCTATAGTGTTTTCTCCATATTATCTCTGGTGTTTTCTCCATATTATCTATCGAGTTTTCTCCATATTATCTATCGAGTTTTCTCCATATTATCTATAGAGTTTTCTCCATATTATCTATAGAGTTTTCTCCATATTATCTATAGTTTTCTCCATATTATCTCGAGAGTTTTCTCCATATTATCTAGTGTTTTCTCCATATTATCTATCGAGTTTTCTCCATATTATCTAGTGTTTTCTCCATATTATCTATAGAGTTTTCTCCATATTATCTATAGAGTTTTCTCCATATTATCTATAGAGTTTTCTCCATATTATCTATAGAGTTTTCTCCATATTATCTATAGAGTTTTCTCCATATTATCTATAGTTTTCTCCATATTATCTCGAGAGTTTTCTCCATATTATCTATCGAGTTTTCTCCATATTATCTCGAGAGTTTTCTCCATATTATCTCTGGTGTTTTCTCCATATTATCTCTGGTGTTTTCTCCATATTATCTATCGAGTTTTCTCCATATTATCTATCGAGTTTTCTCCATATTATCTATCGAGTTTTCTCCATATTATCTCTGGTGTTTTCTCCATATTATCTCTAGTGTTTTCTCCATATAAACTCTGGTGTTTTCTCCATATTATCTCTGGTGTTTTCTCCATATTATCTCTGGTGTTTTCTCCATATTATCTATCGAGTTTTCTCCATATTATCTATCGAGTTTTCTCCATATTATCTCTGGTGTTTTCTCCATATTATCTCCAGTGTTTTCTCCATATTATCTCTAGTGTTTTCTCCATATTATCTCTAGTGTTTTCTCCATATTATCTATTGAGTTTTCTCCATATTATCTATCGAGTTTTCTCCATATTATCTATCGAGTTTTCTCCATATTATCTCTGGTGTTTTCTCCATATTATCTCTGGTGTTTTCTCCATATTATCTCTGGTGTTTTCTCCATATTATCTATAGAGTTTTCTCCATATTATCTATAGTTTTCTCCATATTATCTCTGGTGTTTTCTCCATATTATCTCTAGTGTTTTCTCCATATTATCTATAGTTTTCTCCATATTATCTCTGGTGTTTTCTCCATATTATCTCTGGTGTTTTCTCCATATTATCTCTAGTGTTTTCTCCATATTATCTCTAGTGTTTTCTCCATATTATCTCTAGTGTTTTCTCCATATTATCTCTAGTGTTTTCTCCATATTATCTATCGAGTTTTCTCCATATTATCTATCGAGTTTTCTCCATATTATCTATCGAGTTTTCTCCATATTATCTCTGGTGTTTTCTCCATATTATCTCTGGTGTTTTCTCCATATTATCTCTAGTGTTTTCTCCATATTATCTATAGAGTTTTCTCCATATTATCTATAGTTTTCTCCATATTATCTCTGGTGTTTTCTCCATATTATCTCTAGTGTTTTCTCCATATTATCTATAGTTTTCTCCATATTATCTCTGGTGTTTTCTCCATATTATCTCTAGTGTTTTCTCCATATTATCTATAGAGTTTTCTCCATATTATCTATAGTTTTCTCCATATTATCTATCGAGTTTTCTCCATATTATCTATAGTTTTCTCCATATTATCTCTGGTGTTTTCTCCATATTATCTCTAGTGTTTTCTCCATATTATCTCTAGTGCTTTCTCCATATTATCTATAGTTTTCTCCATATTATCTCTGGTGTTTTCTCCATATTATCTATAGAGTTTTCTCCATATTATCTATAGTTTTCTCCATATTATCTATCGAGTTTTCTCCATATTATCTATAGTTTTCTCCATATTATCTCTGGTGTTTTCTCCATATTATCTCTAGTGTTTTCTCCATATTATCTCTAGTGTTTTCTCCATATTATCGAAAGAGTTTTCTCCATATTATCTATAGTGTTCTCCATATTATCTATCGAGTTTTCTCCATATTATCTATAGTTTTCTCCATATTATCTCTGGTGTTTTCTCCATATTATCTCTAGTGTTTTCTCCATATTATCTCTAGTGTTTTCTCCATATTATCTCTACTGTTTTCTCCATATTATCTATCGAGTTTTCTCCATATTATCTATAGTTTTCTCCATATTATCTCTGGTGTTTTCTCCATATTATCTCTGGTGTTTTCTCCATATTATCTCTGGTGTTTTCTCCATATTATCTCTAGTGTTTTCTCCATATTATCTATAGAGTTTTCTCCATATTATCTATAGTTTTCTCCATATTATCTCTGGTGTTTTCTCCATATTATCTCTAGTGTTTTCTCCATATTATCTATAGAGTTTTCTCCATATTATCTATAGTTTTCTCCATATTATCTATCGAGTTTTCTCCATATTATCTATAGTTTTCTCCATATTATCTATCGAGTTTTCTCCATATTATCTATAGTTTTCTCCATATTATCTCTGGTGTTTTCTCCATATTATCTCTAGTGTTTTCTCCATATTATCTCTAGTGTTTTCGCCATATTATCTCTAGTGTTTTCTCCATATTATCTCTAGTGTTTTCTCCATATTATCTATAGTTTTCTCCATATTATCTCTGGTGTTTTCTCCATATTATCTCTAGTGTTTTCTCCATATTATCTATAGAGTTTTCTCCATATTATCTATAGAGTTTTCTCCATATTATCTATAGTTTTCTCCATATTATCTATCGAGTTTTCTCCATATTATCTATAGTTTTCTCCATATTATCTCTGGTGTTTTCTCCATATTATCTATCGAGTTTTCTCCATATTATCTCTAGTGTTTTCTCCATATTATCTCTGGAGTTTTCTCCATATTATCTCTGGTGTTTTCTCCATATTATCTCTAGTGTTTTCTCCATATTATCTATCGAGTTTTCTCCATATTATCTATCGAGTTTTCTCCATATTATCTCTGGTGTTTTCTCCATATTATCTCTAGTGTTTTCTCCATATTATCTCTAGTGTTTTCTCCATATTATCTCTAGTGTTTTCTCCATATTATCTATTGAGTTTTCTCCATATTATCTATCGAGTTTTCTCCATATTATCTATCGAGTTTTCTCCATATTATCTCTGGTGTTTTCTCCATATTATCTCTGGTGTTTTCTCCATATTATCTCTAGTGTTTTCTCCATATTATCTATAGAGTTTTCTCCATATTATCTATAGTTTTCTCCATATTATCTCTGGTGTTTTCTCCATATTATCTCTAGTGTTTTCTCCATATTATCTATAGTTTTCTCCATATTATCTCTAGTGTTTTCTCCATATTATCTCTAGTGTTTTCTCCAAATTATCTATAGTTTTCTCCATATTATCTCTGGTGTTTTCTCCATATTATCTCTAGTGTTTTCTCCATATTATCTCTAGTGTTTTCTCCATATTATCTCTGGTGTTTTCTCCATATTATCTCTGGTGTTTTCTCCATATTATCTCTAGTGTTTTCTCCATATTATCTATAGAGTTTTCTCCATATTATCTATAGTTTTCTCCATATTATCTCTGGTGTTTTCTCCATATTATCTCTAGTGTTTTCTCCATATTATCTATAGAGTTTTCTCCATATTATCTATAGTTTTCTCCATATTATCTATCGAGTTTTCTCCATATTATCTATAGTTTTCTCCATATTATCTCTGGTGTTTTCTCCATATTATCTCTAGTGTTTTCTCCATATTATCTCTAGTGTTTTCTCCATATTATCTATAGTTTTCTCCATATTATCTCTGGTGTTTTCTCCATATTATCTCTAGTGTTTTCTCCATATTATCTATAGAGTTTTCTCCATATTATCTATAGTTTTCTCCATATTATCTATCGAGTTTTCTCCATATTATCTATAGTTTTCTCCATATTATCTCTGGTGTTTTCTCCATATTATCTCTAGTGTTTTCTCCATATTATCTCTAGTGTTTTCTCCATATTATCGAAAGAGTTTTCTCCATATTATCTATAGTGTTCTCCATATTATCTATCGAGTTTTCTCCATATTATCTATAGTTTTCTCCATATTATCTCTGGTGTTTTCTCCATATTATCTCTAGTGTTTTCTCCATATTATCTCTAGTGTTTTCTCCATATTATCTCTACTGTTTTCTCCATATTATCTATCGAGTTTTCTCCATATTATCTATAGTTTTCTCCATATTATCTCTGGTGTTTTCTCCATATTATCTCTGGTGTTTTCTCCATATTATCTCTGGTGTTTTCTCCATATTATCTCTAGTGTTTTCTCCATATTATCTATAGAGCTTTCTCCATATTATCTATAGTTTTCTCCATATTATCTCTGGTGTTTTCTCCATATTATCTCTAGTGTTTTCTCCATATTATCTATAGAGTTTTCTCCATATTATCTATAGTTTTCTCCATATTATCTATCGAGTTTTCTCCATATTATCTATAGTTTTCTCCATATTATCTATCGAGTTTTCTCCATATTATCTATAGTTTTCTCCATATTATCTCTGGTGTTTTCTCCATATTATCTCTAGTGTTTTCTCCATATTATCTCTAGTGTTTTCGCCATATTATCTCTAGTGTTTTCTCCATATTATCTCTAGTGTTTTCTCCATATTATCTATAGTTTTCTCCATATTATCTCTGGTGTTTTCTCCATATTATCTCTAGTGTTTTCTCCATATTATCTATAGAGTTTTCTCCATATTATCTATAGAGTTTTCTCCATATTATCTATAGTTTTCTCCATATTATCTATCGAGTTTTCTCCATATTATCTATAGTTTTCTCCATATTATCTATCGAGTTTTCTCCATATTATCTATAGTTTTCTCCATATTATCTCTGGTGTTTTCTCCATATTATCTATCGAGTTTTCTCCATATTATCTCTAGTGTTTTCTCCATATTATCTCTGGTGTTTTCTCCATATTATCTCTGGTGTTTTCTCCATATTATCTATCGAGTTTTCTCCATATTATCTATCGTGTTTTCTCCATATTATCTCTGGTGTTTTCTCCATATTATCTATCGAGTTTTCTCCATATTATCTCTAGTGTTTTCTCCATATTATCTCTGGTGTTTTCTCCATATTATCTCTGGTGTTTTCTCCATATTATCTATCGAGTTTTCTCCATATTATCTATCGAGTTTTCTCCATATTATCTCTGGTGTTTTCTCCATATTATCTCTGGTGTTTTCTCCATATTATCTATCGAGTTTTCTCCATATTATCTATCGAGTTTTCTCCATATTATCTCTGGTGTTTTCTCCATATTATCTCTAGTGTTTTCTCCATATTATCTCTAGTGTTTTCTCCATATTATCTCTAGTGTTTTCTCCATATTATCTATTGAGTTTTCTCCATATTATCTATCGAGTTTTCTCCATATTATCTATCGAGTTTTCTCCATATTATCTCTGGTGTTTTCTCCATATTATCTCTGGTGTTTTCTCCATATTATCTCTAGTGTTTTCTCCATATTATCTATAGAGTTTTCTCCATATTATCTATAGTTTTCTCCATATTATCTCTGGTGTTTTCTCCATATTATCTCTAGTGTTTTCTCCATATTATCTATAGTTTTCTCCATATTATCTCTAGTGTTTTCTCCATATTATCTCTAGTGTTTTCTCCATATTATCTATAGTTTTCTCCATATTATCTCTGGTGTTTTCTCCATATTATCTCTAGTGTTTTCTCCATATTATCTCTAGTGTTTTCTCCATATTATCTCTAGTGTTTTCTCCATATTATCTATCGAGTTTTCTCCATATTATCTATCGAGTTTTCTCCATATTATCTATCGAGTTTTCTCCATATTATCTCTGGTGTTTTCTCCATATTATCTCTGTTGTTTTCTCCATATTATCTCTAGTGTTTTCTCCATATTATCTATAGAGTTTTCTCCATATTATCTATAGTTTTCTCCATATTATCTCTGGTGTTTTCTCCATATTATCTCTAGTGTTTTCTCCATATTACCTATAGTTTTCTCCATATTATCTCTGGTGTTTTCTCCATATTATCGCTAGTGTTTTCTCCATATTATCTATAGAGTTTTCTCCATATTATCTATAGTTTTCTCCATATTATCTATCGAGTTTTCTCCATATTATCCATAGTTTTCTCCATATTATCTCTGGTGTTTTCTCCATATTATCTCTAGTGTTTTCTCCATATTATCTATAGAGTTTTCTCCATATTATCTATAGTTTTCTCCATATTATCTATCGAGTTTTCTCCATATTATCTCTAGTGTTTTCTCCATATTATCTCTGGTGTTTTCTCCATATTATCTCTGGTGTTTTCTCCATATTATCTATCGAGTTTTCTCCATATTATCTATCGAGTTTTCTCCATATTATCTCTGGTGTTTTCTCCATATTATCTCTGGTGTTTTCTCCATATTATCTATCGAGTTTTCTCCATATTATCTATCGAGTTTTCTCCATATTATCTCTGGTGTTTTCTCCATATTATCTCTAGTGTTTTCTCCATATTATCTCTAGTGTTTTCTCCATATTATCTCTAGTGTTTTCTCCATATTATCTATTGAGTTTTCTCCATATTATCTATCGAGTTTTCTCCATATTATCTATCGAGTTTTCTCCATATTATCTCTGGTGTTTTCTCCATATTATCTCTGGTGTTTTCTCCATATTATCTCTAGTGTTTTCTCCATATTATCTATAGAGTTTTCTCCATATTATCTATAGTTTTCTCCATATTATCTCTGGTGTTTTCTCCATATTATCTCTAGTGTTTTCTCCATATTATCTATAGTTTTCTCCATATTATCTCTAGTGTTTTCTCCATATTATCTCTAGTGTTTTCTCCATATTATCTATAGTTTTCTCCATATTATCTCTGGTGTTTTCTCCATATTATCTCTAGTGTTTTCTCCATATTATCTCTAGTGTTTTCTCCATATTATCTCTAGTGTTTTCTCCATATTATCTATCGAGTTTTCTCCATATTATCTATCGAGTTTTCTCCATATTATCTATCGAGTTTTCTCCATATTATCTCTGGTGTTTTCTCCATATTATCTCTGGTGTTTTCTCCATATTATCTCTAGTGTTTTCTCCATATTATCTATAGAGTTTTCTCCATATTATCTATAGTTTTCTCCATATTATCTCTGGTGTTTTCTCCATATTATCTCTAGTGTTTTCTCCATATTATCTATAGTTTTCTCCATATTATCTCTGGTGTTTTCTCCATATTATCGCTAGTGTTTTCTCCATATTATCTATAGAGTTTTCTCCATATTATCTATAGTTTTCTCCATATTATCTATCGAGTTTTCTCCATATTATCCATAGTTTTCTCCATATTATCTCTGGTGTTTTCTCCATATTATCTCTAGTGTTTTCTCCATATTATCTATAGAGTTTTCTCCATATTATCTATAGTTTTCTCCATATTATCTATCGAGTTTTCTCCATATTATCTATAGTTTTCTCCATATTATCTCTGGTGTTTTCTCCATATTATCTCTAGTGTTTTCTCCATATTATCTCTAGTGTTTTCTCCATATTATCGAAAGAGTTTTCTCCATATTATCTATAGTGTTCTCCATATTATCTATCGAGTTTTCTCCATATTATCTATAGTTTTCTCCATATTATCTCTGGTGTTTTCTCCATATTATCTCTAGTGTTTTCTCCATATTATCTCTAGTGTTTTCTCCATATTATCTCTACTGTTTTCTCCATATTATCTATCGAGTTTTCTCCATATTATCTATAGTTTTCTCCATATTATCTCTGGTGTTTTCTCCATATTATCTCTGGTGTTTTCTCCATATTATCTCTGGTGTTTTCTCCATATTATCTCTAGTGTTTTCTCCATATTATCTATAGAGCTTTCTCCATATTATCTATAGTTTTCTCCATATTATCTCTGGTGTTTTCTCCATATTATCTCTAGTGTTTTCTCCATATTATCTATAGAGTTTTCTCCATATTATCTATAGTTTTCTCCATATTATCTATCGAGTTTTCTCCATATTATCTATAGTTTTCTCCATATTATCTATCGAGTTTTCTCCATATTATCTATAGTTTTCTCCATATTATCTCTGGTGTTTTCTCCATATTATCTCTAGTGTTTTCTCCATATTATCTCTAGTGTTTTCGCCATATTATCTCTAGTGTTTTCTCCATATTATCTCTAGTGTTTTCTCCATATTATCTATAGTTTTCTCCATATTATCTCTGGTGTTTTCTCCATATTATCTCTAGTGTTTTCTCCATATTATCTATAGAGTTTTCTCCATATTATCTATAGAGTTTTCTCCATATTATCTATAGTTTTCTCCATATTATCTATCGAGTTTTCTCCATATTATCTATAGTTTTCTCCATATTATCTATCGAGTTTTCTCCATATTATCTATAGTTTTCTCCATATTATCTCTGGTGTTTTCTCCATATTATCTATCGAGTTTTCTCCATATTATCTCTAGTGTTTTCTCCATATTATCTCTGGTGTTTTCTCCATATTATCTCTGGTGTTTTCTCCATATTATCTATCGAGTTTTCTCCATATTATCTATCGTGTTTTCTCCATATTATCTCTGGTGTTTTCTCCATATTATCTATCGAGTTTTCTCCATATTATCTCTAGTGTTTTCTCCATATTATCTCTGGTGTTTTCTCCATATTATCTCTGGTGTTTTCTCCATATTATCTATCGAGTTTTCTCCATATTATCTATCGAGTTTTCTCCATATTATCTCTGGTGTTTTCTCCATATTATCTCTAGTGTTTTCTCCATATTATCTCTAGTGTTTTCTCCATATTATCTCTAGTGTTTTCTCCATATTATCTATCGAGTTTTCTCCATATTATCTATCGAATTTTCTCCATATTATCTATCGAGTTTTCTCCATATTATCTCTGGTGTTTTCTCCATATTATCTCTGGTGTTTTCTCCATATTATCTCTAGTGTTTTCTCCATATTATCTATAGAGTTTTCTCCATATTATCTATAGTTTTCTCCATATTATCTCTGGTGTTTTCTCCATATTATCTCTAGTGTTTTCTCCATATTATCTATAGTTTTCTCCATATTATCTCTGGTGTTTTCTCCATATTATCTCTAGTGTTTTCTCCATATTATCTATAGAGTTTTCTCCATATTATCTATAGTTTTCTCCATATTATCTATCATGTTTTCTCCATATTATCTATAGATCTCTCCATATTATCTCTGGTGTTTTCTCCATATTATCTCTAGTGTTTTCTCCATATTATCTCTCGTGTTTTCTCCATATTATCTATAGTTTTCTCCATATTATCTATCGAGTTTTCTCCATATTATCTACAGTTTTCTCCATATTATCTCTGGTGTTTTCTCCATATTATCTCTAGTGTTTTCTCCATATTATCTCTAGTGTTTTCTCCATATTATCTATAGTTTTCTCCATATTATCTCTAGTGTTTTCTCCATATTATCTCTAGTGTTTTCTCCATATTATCTCTAGAGTTTTCTCCATATTATCTATAGAGTTTTCTCCATATTATCTATAGTTTTCTCCATATTATCTCTGGTGTTTTCTCCATATTATCTATAGTTTTCTCCATATTATCTATAGTTTTCTCCATATTATCTCTAGAGTTTTCTCCATATTATCTATAGTTTTCTCCATATTATCTATAGTTTTCTCCATATTATCTATAGAGTTTTCTCCATATTATCTATAGTTTTCTCCATATTATCTATAGAGTTTTCTCCATATTATCTAGTGTTTTCTCCATATTATCTATCGAGTTTTCTCCATATTATCTCTGGTGTTTTCTCCATATTATCTCTAGTGTTTTCTCCATATTATCTATAGAGTTTTCTCCATATTATCTATAGAGTTTTCTCCATATTATCTATCGAGTTTTCTCCATATTATCTATAGAGTTTTCTCCATATTATCTATAGAGTTTTCTCCATATTATCTATAGTTTTCTCCATATTATCTCTGGTGTTTTCTCCATATTATCTCTAGTGTTTTCTCCATATTATCTCTAGTGTTTTCGCCATATTATCTCTAGTGTTTTCTCCATATTATCTCTAGTGTTTTCTCCATATTATCTCTAGTGTTTTCTCCATATTATCGAAAGAGTTTTCTCCATATTATCTATAGTGTTCTCCATATTATCTATCGAGTTTTCTCCATATTATCTATAGTTTTCTCCATATTATCTCTGGTGTTTTCTCCATATTATCTCTAGTGTTTTCTCCATATTATCTCTAGTGTTTTCTCCATATTATCTCTACTGTTTTCTCCATATTATCTATCGAGTTTTCTCCATATTATCTATAGTTTTCTCCATATTATCTCTGGTGTTTTCTCCATATTATCTCTAGTGTTTTCTCCATATTATCTCTAGTGTTTTCTCCATATTATCTCTAGTGTTTTCTCCATATTATCTATCGAGTTTTCTCCATATTATCTATCGAGTTTTCTCCATATTATCTATCGAGTTTTCTCCATATTATCTCTGGTGTTTTCTCCATATTATCTCTGGTGTTTTCTCCATATTATCTCTAGTGTTTTCTCCATATTATCTATAGAGTTTTCTCCATATTATCTATAGTTTTCTCCATATTATCTCTGGTGTTTTCTCCATATTATCTCTAGTGTTTTCTCCATATTATCTATAGTTTTCTCCATATTATCTCTGGTGTTTTCTCCATATTATCGCTAGTGTTTTCTCCATATTATCTATAGAGTTTTCTCCATATTATCTATAGTTTTCTCCATATTATCTATCGAGTTTTCTCCATATTATCCATAGTTTTCTCCATATTATCTCTGGTGTTTTCTCCATATTATCTCTAGTGTTTTCTCCATATTATCTATAGAGTTTTCTCCATATTATCTATAGTTTTCTCCATATTATCTATCGAGTTTTCTCCATATTATCTATAGTTTTCTCCATATTATCTCTGGTGTTTTCTCCATATTATCTCTAGTGTTTTCTCCATATTATCTCTAGTGTTTTCTCCATATTATCGAAAGAGTTTTCTCCATATTATCTATAGTGTTCTCCATATTATCTATCGAGTTTTCTCCATATTATCTATAGTTTTCTCCATATTATCTCTGGTGTTTTCTCCATATTATCTCTAGTGTTTTCTCCATATTATCTCTAGTGTTTTCTCCATATTATCTCTACTGTTTTCTCCATATTATCTATCGAGTTTTCTCCATATTATCTATAGTTTTCTCCATATTATCTCTGGTGTTTTCTCCATATTATCTCTGGTGTTTTCTCCATATTATCTCTGGTGTTTTCTCCATATTATCTCTAGTGTTTTCTCCATATTATCTATAGAGCTTTCTCCATATTATCTATAGTTTTCTCCATATTATCTCTGGTGTTTTCTCCATATTATCTCTAGTGTTTTCTCCATATTATCTATAGAGTTTTCTCCATATTATCTATAGTTTTCTCCATATTATCTATCGAGTTTTCTCCATATTATCTATAGTTTTCTCCATATTATCTATCGAGTTTTCTCCATATTATCTATAGTTTTCTCCATATTATCTCTGGTGTTTTCTCCATATTATCTCTAGTGTTTTCTCCATATTATCTCTAGTGTTTTCGCCATATTATCTCTAGTGTTTTCTCCATATTATCTCTAGTGTTTTCTCCATATTATCTATAGTTTTCTCCATATTATCTCTGGTGTTTTCTCCATATTATCTCTAGTGTTTTCTCCATATTATCTATAGAGTTTTCTCCATATTATCTATAGAGTTTTCTCCATATTATCTATAGTTTTCTCCATATTATCTATCGAGTTTTCTCCATATTATCTATAGTTTTCTCCATATTATCTATCGAGTTTTCTCCATATTATCTATAGTTTTCTCCATATTATCTCTGGTGTTTTCTCCATATTATCTATCGAGTTTTCTCCATATTATCTCTAGTGTTTTCTCCATATTATCTCTGGTGTTTTCTCCATATTATCTCTGGTGTTTTCTCCATATTATCTATCGAGTTTTCTCCATATTATCTATCGTGTTTTCTCCATATTATCTCTGGTGTTTTCTCCATATTATCTATCGAGTTTTCTCCATATTATCTCTAGTGTTTTCTCCATATTATCTCTGGTGTTTTCTCCATATTATCTCTGGTGTTTTCTCCATATTATCTATCGAGTTTTCTCCATATTATCTATCGAGTTTTCTCCATATTATCTCTGGTGTTTTCTCCATATTATCTCTAGTGATTTCTCCATATTATCTCTAGTGTTTTCTCCATATTATCTCTAGTGTTTTCTCCATATTATCTATCGAGTTTTCTCCATATTATCTATCGAATTTTCTCCATATTATCTATCGAGTTTTCTCCATATTATCTCTGGTGTTTTCTCCATATTATCTCTGGTGTTTTCTCCATATTATCTCTAGTGTTTTCTCCATATTATCTATAGAGTTTTCTCCATATTATCTATAGTTTTCTCCATATTATCTCTGGTGTTTTCTCCATATTATCTCTAGTGTTTTCTCCATATTATCTATAGTTTTCTCCATATTATCTCTGGTGTTTTCTCCATATTATCTCTAGTGTTTTCTCCATATTATCTATAGAGTTTTCTCCATATTATCTATAGTTTTCTCCATATTATCTATCATGTTTTCTCCATATTATCTATAGATCTCTCCATATTATCTCTGGTGTTTTCTCCATATTATCTCTAGTGTTTTCTCCATATTATCTCTCGTGTTTTCTCCATATTATCTATAGTTTTCTCCATATTATCTATCGAGTTTTCTCCATATTATCTACAGTTTTCTCCATATTATCTCTGGTGTTTTCTCCATATTATCTCTAGTGTTTTCTCCATATTATCTCTAGTGTTTTCTCCATATTATCTATAGTTTTCTCCATATTATCTCTAGTGTTTTCTCCATATTATCTCTAGTGTTTTCTCCATATTATCTCTAGAGTTTTCTCCATATTATCTATAGAGTTTTCTCCATATTATCTATAGTTTTCTCCATATTATCTCTGGTGTTTTCTCCATATTATCTATAGTTTTCTCCATATTATCTATAGTTTTCTCCATATTATCTCTAGAGTTTTCTCCATATTATCTATAGTTTTCTCCATATTATCTATAGTTTTCTCCATATTATCTATAGAGTTTTCTCCATATTATCTATAGTTTTCTCCATATTATCTATAGAGTTTTCTCCATATTATCTAGTGTTTTCTCCATATTATCTATCGAGTTTTCTCCATATTATCTCTGGTGTTTTCTCCATATTATCTCTAGTGTTTTCTCCATATTATCTATAGAGTTTTCTCCATATTATCTATAGAGTTTTCTCCATATTATCTATCGAGTTTTCTCCATATTATCTATAGAGTTTTCTCCATATTATCTATAGAGTTTTCTCCATATTATCTATAGTTTTCTCCATATTATCTCTGGTGTTTTCTCCATATTATCTCTAGTGTTTTCTCCATATTATCTCTAGTGTTTTCGCCATATTATCTCTAGTGTTTTCTCCATATTATCTCTAGTGTTTTCTCCATATTATCTATAGTTTTCTCCATATTATCTCTGGTGTTTTCTCCATATTATCTCTAGTGTTTTCTCCATATTATCTATAGAGTTTTCTCCATATTATCTATAGAGTTTTCTCCATATTATCTATAGTTTTCTCCATATTATCTATCGAGTTTTCTCCATATTATCTATAGTTTTCTCCATATTATCTCTGGTGTTTTCTCCATATTATCTATCGAGTTTTCTCCATATTATCTCTAGTGTTTTCTCCATATTATCTCTGGTGTTTTCTCCATATTATCTCTGGTGTTTTCTCCATATTATCTCTAGTGTTTTCTCCATATTATCTATCGAGTTTTCTCCATATTATCTATCGAGTTTTCTCCATATTATCTCTGGTGTTTTCTCCATATTATCTCTAGTGTTTTCTCCATATTATCTCTAGTGTTTTCTCCATATTATCTCTAGTGTTTTCTCCATATTATCTATTGAGTTTTCTCCATATTATCTATCGAGTTTTCTCCATATTATCTATCGAGTTTTCTCCATATTATCTCTGGTGTTTTCTCCATATTATCTCTGGTGTTTTCTCCATATTATCTCTAGTGTTTTCTCCATATTATCTATAGAGTTTTCTCCATATTATCTATAGTTTTCTCCATATTATCTCTGGTGTTTTCTCCATATTATCTCTAGTGTTTTCTCCATATTATCTATAGTTTTCTCCATATTATCTCTAGTGTTTTCTCCATATTATCTCTAGTGTTTTCTCCAAATTATCTACAGTTTTCTCCATATTATCTCTGGTGTTTTCTCCATATTATCTCTAGTGTTTTCTCCATATTATCTCTAGTGTTTTCTCCATATTATCTCTGGTGTTTTCTCCATATTATCTCTGGTGTTTTCTCCATATTATCTCTAGTGTTTTCTCCATATTATCTATAGAGTTTTCTCCATATTATCTATAGTTTTCTCCATATTATCTCTGGTGTTTTCTCCATATTATCTCTAGTGTTTTCTCCATATTATCTATAGTTTTCTCCATATTATCTCTGGTGTTTTCTCCATATTATCTCTAGTGTTTTCTCCATATTATCTATAGAGTTTTCTCCATATTATCTATAGTTTTCTCCATATTATCTATCGAGTTTTCTCCATATTATCTATAGTTTTCTCCATATTATCTCTGGTGTTTTCTCCATATTATCTCTAGTGTTTTCTCCATATTATCTCTAGTGTTTTCTCCATATTATCTATAGTTTTCTCCATATTATCTCTGGTGTTTTCTCCATATTATCTCTAGTGTTTTCTCCATATTATCTATAGAGTTTTCTCCATATTATCTATAGTTTTCTCCATATTATCTATCGAGTTTTCTCCATATTATCTATAGTTTTCTCCATATTATCTCTGGTGTTTTCTCCATATTATCTCTAGTGTTTTCTCCATATTATCTCTAGTGTTTTCTCCATATTATCGAAAGAGTTTTCTCCATATTATCTATAGTGTTCTCCATATTATCTATCGAGTTTTCTCCATATTATCTATAGTTTTCTCCATATTATCTCTGGTGTTTTCTCCATATTATCTCTAGTGTTTTCTCCATATTATCTCTAGTGTTTTCTCCATATTATCTCTACTGTTTTCTCCATATTATCTATCGAGTTTTCTCCATATTATCTATAGTTTTCTCCATATTATCTCTGGTGTTTTCTCCATATTATCTCTGGTGTTTTCTCCATATTATCTCTGGTGTTTTCTCCATATTATCTCTAGTGTTTTCTCCATATTATCTATAGAGCTTTCTCCATATTATCTATAGTTTTCTCCATATTATCTCTGGTGTTTTCTCCATATTATCTCTAGTGTTTTCTCCATATTATCTATAGAGTTTTCTCCATATTATCTATAGTTTTCTCCATATTATCTATCGAGTTTTCTCCATATTATCTATAGTTTTCTCCATATTATCTATCGAGTTTTCTCCATATTATCTATAGTTTTCTCCATATTATCTCTGGTGTTTTCTCCATATTATCTCTAGTGTTTTCTCCATATTATCTCTAGTGTTTTCGCCATATTATCTCTAGTGTTTCCTCCATATTATCTCTAGTGTTTTCTCCATATTATCTATAGTTTTCTCCATATTATCTCTGGTGTTTTCTCCATATTATCTCTAGTGTTTTCTCCATATTATCTATAGAGTTTTCTCCATATTATCTATAGAGTTTTCTCCATATTATCTATAGTTTTCTCCATATTATCTATCGAGTTTTCTCCATATTATCTATAGTTTTCTCCATATTATCTATCGAGTTTTCTCCATATTATCTATAGTTTTCTCCATATTATCTCTGGTGTTTTCTCCATATTATCTATCGAGTTTTCTCCATATTATCTCTAGTGTTTTCTCCATATTATCTCTGGTGTTTTCTCCATATTATCTCTGGTGTTTTCTCCATATTATCTATCGAGTTTTCTCCATATTATCTATCGTGTTTTCTCCATATTATCTCTGGTGTTTTCTCCATATTATCTATCGAGTTTTCTCCATATTATCTCTAGTGTTTTCTCCATATTATCTCTGGTGTTTTCTCCATATTATCTCTGGTGTTTTCTCCATATTATCTATCGAGTTTTCTCCATATTATCTATCGAGTTTTCTCCATATTATCTCTGGTGTTTTCTCCATATTATCTCTGGTGTTTTCTCCATATTATCTATCGAGTTTTCTCCATATTATCTATCGAGTTTTCTCCATATTATCTCTGGTGTTTTCTCCATATTATCTCTAGTGTTTTCTCCATATTATCTCTAGTGTTTTCTCCATATTATCTCTAGTGTTTTCTCCATATTATCTATTGAGTTTTCTCCATATTATCTATCGAGTTTTCTCCATATTATCTATCGAGTTTTCTCCATATTATCTCTGGTGTTTTCTCCATATTATCTCTGGTGTTTTCTCCATATTATCTCTAGTGTTTTCTCCATATTATCTATAGAGTTTTCTCCATATTATCTATAGTTTTCTCCATATTATCTCTGGTGTTTTCTCCATATTATCTCTAGTGTTTTCTCCATATTATCTATAGTTTTCTCCATATTATCTCTAGTGTTTTCTCCATATTATCTCTAGTGTTTTCTCCATATTATCTCTGGTGTTTTCTCCATATTATCTCTAGTGTTTTCTCCATATTATCTCTAGTGTTTTCTCCATATTATCTCTAGTGTTTTCTCCATATTATCTATCGAGTTTTCTCCATATTATCTATCGAGTTTTCTCCATATTATCTATCGAGTTTTCTCCATATTATCTCTGGTGTTTTCTCCATATTATCTCTGGTGTTTTCTCCATATTATCTCTAGTGTTTTCTCCATATTATCTATAGAGTTTTCTCCATATTATCTATAGTTTTCTCCATATTATCTCTGGTGTTTTCTCCATATTATCTCTAGTGTTTTCTCCATATTATCTATAGTTTTCTCCATATTATCTCTGGTGTTTTCTCCATATTATCGCTAGTGTTTTCTCCATATTATCTATAGAGTTTTCTCCATATTATCTATAGTTTTCTCCATATTATCTATCGAGTTTTCTCCATATTATCCATAGTTTTCTCCATATTATCTCTGGTGTTTTCTCCATATTATCTCTAGTGTTTTCTCCATATTATCTCTAGTGTTTTCTCCATATTATCTATAGTTTTCTCCATATTATCTCTGGTGTTTTCTCCATATTATCTCTAGTGTTTTCTCCATATTATCTATAGAGTTTTCTCCATATTATCTATAGTTTTCTCCATATTATCTATCGAGTTTTCTCCATATTATCCATAGTTTTCTCCATATTATCTCTGGTGTTTTCTCCATATTATCTCTAGTGTTTTCTCCATATTATCTCTAGTGTTTTCTCCATATTATCTATAGTTTTCTCCATATTATCTCTGGTGTTTTCTCCATATTATCTCTAGTGTTTTCTCCATATTATCTCTAGTGTTTTCTCCATATTATCTATAGTTTTCTCCATATTATCTCTAGTGTTTTCTCCATATTATCTCTAGAGTTTTCTCCATATTATCTATAGAGTTTTCTCCATATTATCTATAGTTTTCTCCATATTATCTCTGGTGTTTTCTCCATATTATCTATAGTTTTCTCCATATTATCTATAGTTTTCTCCATATTATCTCTAGAGTTTTCTCCATATTATCTATAGTTTTCTCCATATTATCTATAGTTTTCTCCATATTATCTATAGAGTTTTCTCCATATTATCTATAGTTTTCTCCATATTATCTATAGAGTTTTCTCCATATTATCTAGTGTTTTCTCCATATTATCTATCGAGTTTTCTCCATATTATCTCTGGTGTTTTCTCCATATTATCTCTGGTGTTTTCTCCATATTATCTATAGAGTTTTCTCCATATTATCTATAGAGTTTTCTCCATATTATCTATCGAGTTTTCTCCATATTATCTATAGAGTTTTCTCCATATTATCTATAGAGTTTTCTCCATATTATCTATCGAGTTTTCTCCATATTATCTCTGGTGTTTTCTCCATATTATCCAGTGTTTTCCGTCACGTTTCGCTCCTGTTTCCGACAGTGTTTCGCACCGTGTTTTCTGGGATCGAGTTCCCTATTTGAATGCAGTGAACATTTCACCGACCATGTGGAGCCGGGGTGTATTGACGAGGCCACGTCGTGGGCCCGAACGGCGATGGCCGGCCCGCCTACCTCCCTGTCCGTGCGTCTCCACCTCGTTCGAGGCCCTGAATTTAGAGCTTTATATAGTAATTCGGAGAAAAGCCTCACTGCCGAGGAGGGCGCCGCAGCCACAAGATGGCCCGTCTCCGCCTCTGGCCGTGGAGGCGGCGCGGCGCCCTATGGGATACAGGCAGACCGTGGCGGGCGGACATGTTGTGCGGACGGAGCCGGAGCCGGAGCGAGAGCGACTGGAAATAGCAACGGCCGCGGGGAGCCCGACAGCCGCTGGCGCCGCCTTCCCCCTCCGCGCTCGTCCCTTCCCCCCTCCCCACCCCCGCCGGCCTTCGCGTCCCTCCCTCCTGCTGCCTCTCCTCGCCAGCGAAGAGGAAGAACCCGCCGCCGCCGCCGCCTCCTCCCTTGAGGGGCCCAGCGGAAATCGGCGAATCCGCGGACTTGCCTGGAGAGCGCGGCCGGGGTGGAGGGGTGGGGAGGGGGGCGGGCGGGCGGGCTAGCGGAGCTGGAGGCCGAAGGAAGCAGACCGGCGCCCAATGCAGCTGCTCGGCGGCAGATTCCTTCGCATTTCCCCATCTCTGTTCGGCAAGAGGCACGTACGTTCCCGTCTGGAGGTGGGCCCCCCCCACTCACTCTGATTCCAAGTAAGTTCAACTTCTTCCCGTCCACTCCTCACTCTCCCCCCTCTGGCCTTTATTTAAAGTAGGGGCACCGTGACCTTCCTGAATCATTTCTAAAGCAAAACCACTCTTTGGGGAGCAGCTGTGCCCATTGGAAAAAGTCACCAATACTACTCGGACTAACTCCAGGGAAGGTGTAAAACTGCCCTGGAAAATGGTCTCTTGGTCTAATATATAGAGCATTGGTGATACATAGGGAAGAATACAAGGAACATCGTGTATCGCTGTTGGTGACCAATAATAAAGGGAATAATATAAGGAACATCGTGTATCGCTGTTGGTGACATAATATAGGGAATAATATAAGGAACATGTATCTATATTGGTGACCAATAACATAGGGAATAATATAAGGAACATGTATCTATTGGTGACCATTGACATAGGGAATAATATAAGGAACATGTATCTCTATTGGTGACCAATAACATAGGGAATAATATAAGGAACATGTATCTATATTGGTGACCAATAACATAGGGAATAATATAAGGAACATGTATCTATTGGTGACCAATAACATAGGGAATAATATAAGGAACATGTATCTATTGGTGACCAATAACATAGGGAATAATATAAGGAACATGTATTTATATTGGTGACCAATAACATAGGGAATATGATAAGGAACATATATCTATATTGGTGATAGATAATGTAGAGAATAATATAAGGAACATCATGTATCGCTGTTGGTGACAGATAATATAGGGAATAATATAAGGAATATCATGTATCGCTGTTGGTGACATAATATAGGGAATAATATAAGAAACATCGTGTATCACTGTTGGTGACAGATAATATAGGGAATAATATAAGGAATATCATGTATCGCTGTTGGTGACATAATATAGGGAATAATATAAGGAACATGTATCTATATTGGTGACCAATAACATAGGGAATAATATAAGGAACATGTATCTATATTGGTGACAGATAATGTAGGGAATAATATAAGGAACATCGTGTATCACTGTTGGTGATAGATAATATAGGGAAGAATATAAGGAACATTATATTGGTAACAACATCGTGTATCTTTATTACCTGTCTGGGTGCAGGTCAGTGGGACTAAGCAGAAAAGTGGTTCAACATCGATTAGAAACTGGCCTTTCTCGCCTGTGCCAAACTATTTTTCTGACTCATTGCACCCAGTCCATTGCCCTCCTATCCATGTATCTGTCCAAATTCTTCTGAAACTTGAGCCCGCATTGGCAGCTCATTCCACACACCTACGCCCTCTGTGTGAAGAGGTTCCCCTTAAACTTTTTCCCTTTCACCCTTAACCCATGTCCTCTGGTTTGTATCTCACCTACCTTCAGTGGAAATAGCCTCCCTACATTTATTCTGTTTATACCCCTTGTAATTGTAGAAACCTCTTTCAAATCTTTCCTCATTCTTCTATGCTCCAGGGAATCTAACTTGTTTCATCTTTCCTGAAGTCTGGGCACTGTCCTAGTAAATCTTCTCAATACTCTTTCAATCTTAGGTGACCAAAACTGCCCACAATACTCCAAATTTGGCCTCACCAATGTCTTGTGCAAGATTGGATTTGGTATAGTTTGGAAAAGTCTCTAATAATGCTCGTTCTTCAGAATTAATTCCAAGGAATGTGTAAAACTGCCCTGAAAAAAAGATGGGTGCCTGTAGTTGCTTTGATCTTGAGCTATTCTGATGGATTTAATGGAGAGAATAATAAATATACCTTTCCCCTTCTTCTCATGGAATCCCAAATTGTATCGCAACTAATGTTTTGCTTTTGAAATGTGGTCGCTCTGCGATGATGGTACCACAGCCATGTGCACAACAAGTTGCCACGAATAGCATGTGATAATGACTGAAATAAAACAGCATCTCAGCCAGCATCTGTGGAGAGAAAAATGGTTCATGTTTCAGATCTGTGATCCCAAAGGAAGGTCAACAACTTGAAATGGTAACTCCCTTTTTCTTTCCTCAGAAGCTGCTCAATCCTCAACAAATTCACAGCATTTTCTGCTTTATTTCATATTTTCAGAATCTGTTGTTTTTTGTTTTTTTGCTTTTCTGATGATTCAAACATCTGTCCTGATGATGTCGGGGCTGAAGGAGAGGAGAACAAAAAAATAGAATTCTGGCTTTTGATCTCCAGACCTTTTTACTCTGTTGAGCAGGAGATCGGGCTCAGCTTTGACACCACTGAAGTTCTGCTTGATTTGTGAGAGGTGGCGGATTTTTCAAATGTGGACCAAAGTTGTTCCCATTAGCAAGTTGTGCAAGGAACAGATGTAGATTTAAGGCTTTCCAAAACACATAGCGGATGTGAGAGAACTTTTTTTTTTTTACTCAGCGAGTAGCGATGGTGTGGAATTGATGCCTGTGAAAATGGTGAAAGCTGAACTGGGAATTGAGTAAGCAATTAAGAGAGAAATGAATTGTTGTAGTGTAACTCTATGAGCCTAATATACCATTATGGCTAAGTAGCTAGATTTCCATGTTCAAATTTAATACTGAATGTACTCTGCAGACTAGGTAGCATCTGTGCTGAGAGAAGCAGAGCTAACAGTACTAGTTAGTAAACTTTGAAAGGTTCGATCAAAATTTGCTTACCTTAAAAGTTGACATCTGTTTCTCTGTCCACAAATGCTGCACGGCCTGTGGGTTTTTAATGTTCATTTTCCACATCTGCTATGTCTTGCCAGTGCTGAAGTACATGGGTATAATTGCTTGGACGAGGTACAAGAGGTGTCTGGAGCGTTAATACTGGAGCGTGTTAGTGGGGATGCTGGAAAATCTGAAATAAAAGCTGACAATTCTGGGAAAAATGATCAACAGGTCAAGGAACATTTAGGCATTTTTCAGATTGACCGTTCAGTTTGATTCTGGGATAAACCTTTGATCTGAATCTTGTGCCACAGATGCCTTTTGACCTGTGGAATAGACTGGTTTTTATTTCTCTGAAATTGGTCCTATTGATGGGGGAAACTGAAACAAATGGAAAAAAAGATTAGTCATGGCATTGAATCTGTCAGAACTCTAGTGTGTCATCTATCGTGTTGTCGTTTCAATAACCTGAGCATTTTCTTTCCTATTTTGGTTTATTCCAGATGCTTATCAAAGAAAAAAAAATTCCTTGTTCTCTATGTAGGAAATGTCTGTGATGCTTCAGCCGGTTATGGCACCATAAACAGATTCTTTACAGCTAGTTGATTTACAAAAGCCTAGTTTTTAAATGTATAAATTTCTTTGGTGTTTGGGCTCTGTTTAATTGGAAGGGAATCTGTTTTCCTTCAAATGTCAGTAGTCTCGGGGAAAAGTAATAAAGCTGTGTGTTATGGCAGGCATATGTCACGTGTTCCCTTGTAACCAGAATCCAGTGCTATCTGCTGGCAATCTTCCAGATTGTACATGAAATAGGTTCAAAATGAGCAATAATATAATAACCAGTCTCTTCAGCAAAACATTGCCTACAGGAGAGAAAAGGATACCTTTTGAACCCTTGGTGCATTTATCAAGTGAGGTTGCTGAATCGCCACAATTTAAATAGATTGAGGTGGATCCCAAGCTTATCCTTCATCAGCTCATCTCAGTGGCCTATCGTCAATTAATAGTATAATACAGTACTCCTGCTATCTGGCACTTATGGAGATTGGGAGATGCTGGATGAGTATTTTCCAGTTGCTTGAGACTTACTCTTACAATAACTAATACACTTCTATTGAGAGTAAACAGTTTAAATGACAAAATACTATACTTTGAACAAACTTCACTTGTATGCATCTTACTTTATTTTTCAGTCGCTTCTTTGAAAACGTTTACCTGTTGCTGCATCTGCAGCTCCCCCCCATGGAGCCCCTTGAAAGACAAGCAATAACATTATAGATAATTAAACCCCCCCCCCCCGCCCAAGTTTTCAGATAAAGCCTCTTACTAAGCAGGGATGAGGAGACGCCTTAAGAGAGTCGCCCCAACGGCAAGCGGCATCCTGGGCGATGCCATTGCTGTTTCACACAATTTTATTTGCAATGGCTGTGAAGAGCAAAGCACAGCCAGGGCACTCCTCTGGGTGAATATTTGCTCCCATCTTCACACGTGGGCTTCTGTGCGCATGCATGCGTAAATGTCACGAACAGAAGTTGCAGAAATAAACTAATAAATATTTATCTGCAGTTACAATGATAAAGAACAGGGAATAGAGGAAAGTACAGTTAAAACAATGGAAGAGCATTATATTTTTACCAATGAGAGGTCCCTTTAACTGTCCGATAACAGCAAAATAGAGCCTGTCCTTGAATCTGGAGGTTCGAGTTTTCAAGCTCGTAAATAATCTGCCTGACATTAAGGAAGAGAAATGAGTGTGACCGAAATGGGATGGGCTCTTCAGCTTTCCCAAGGCAACGGGAAGAATAGTCAGAGTCGATGGAGAGGTGAATTATTGCTGGAATGGTAGGCAGTAAAATGTTTTGATTCCAAGGCATAATTCAACCATGTGTGTTTAAGATGATTTGTATATTTAAGAAGAGTATTAGACCAAAATAACATGTATATTTGAAGCTCTAGTGAGCTTTATTTGATGTAACCGAGGAAACCAGTGTGCGTCTGTGGCTGTCAGTAATGGACAATGTTGTGGTGAAACAATTTGATTGTTAAGAGGTTGGAAAAAATTGTCTTGTTGAAAGAATGGTTAGGCCTGAACCACTATTTAAACACGATTTACTATGTTTTGAAATTTGAAGAGATTCTTCTTAATATGTACTTTCAAAATCCTCGAGACTGTCGGGGGATCAGCATTACGTGGCCTCCAAAAGCAATTTTAATCGCCTCTGTAATTTCACACATACCACTGGTTCAGAGAAAAAAAATTAAACGCAGAATTAGTTTGGTTTGATTTACTCAGAAATCTTTTTGCTGCAGTAAGTTCTATTTTATGTGGTGGGGGTTCTGATTGGTGGCTCGCTCTGCATTTATGGTGTGATGGGTATTTCTGTGCTTGCTTGATTTGTCAAGGTAACAGGTGAAGAAAACATCCCAATTTTCTGCCAAAGGCAATATTCAAAATGCAGCACTTGAGCCTGAAGCTTTTCAGTTCGTAAGATTAGGAACTTGTGCTGACAGTATGTGTAAAATGCACACTGGTATCCAAAGGACTTTGAATTTGATTGCGATGACATGCACTTTTATGACATGCTGACCCTTTGAACAGGTTCTGCTTGTATGGATTCTGAATCGATTGTGTTCAGTGTCCTCTTGGACTGGGGAGCAAGGGACATTGTATTAGTCATCATCCTCTAATTTACTTGAAGTGTAGCAACTTCCTTGTTCTCTTGTGAACAGTGCCAAGATATAGCTGTAGTTTGACTAATCTGTACCGTTCCAATTTTACATAGTCCCCAGATAATGGCGTTTCGTTTTGACCAATGTCAAAGATAATTTTGGCCGTAAGTTGGAAAATGCTTAAAATGGTAACTGCATCTTCACAATATTGTAATTAATGGCATCAAAAGGACAACTGATTTTTTAAAAAATGACTATATATACAGAGGAAGCTGGTTCTGCTGTTAATAGGAATGGCTATGTGTTTTGGAATTTTGAATTTCATGATGTTGTTGGAGCTCGTTCTTTTGACTGGGTGTCCAGAAGTTCCGTCCCATGTAGGTCTGTATTACTGTGTGAGAGGATGAGGTCTGAAACCTTTTGGGAGTAAATAGTAAAAAATAACACAATGTAGCATTTGCGCTAACAGAGTGAATAATGAGACCGACAGTCGACAGGTTTGTTCCAAAGCTGGCTGAGTTATTACTTGGTTTTCCGAGACTTTTTTAAAGACGCAACCTGTTCCCGCCCTTGGGAACAGGAAGTTGCGCTGGTGACCGGCAGCTCTTCAGATTTCGCGTGTGCGGGTTCTTTCCTTCGGGAAGCCCGGCGCCATCAGTGGTGCGGGCTGCTCCGATCGTGCATGATTACAATCGGGGCTGATTCGCCTGTACACCAACTGAGTTGGTCGCCACAACACTTTTGAATTGTAAGATATAAATGTGGCAGAAACTGCATTCTCCCTGTATGCCTCAGGAAAGTGATTTCACAGTGTGATTTCAGATTTATTGTCAGAGTACATGCATGACATCACACATGGCACCCTGAGATTCTTTTTCCAGTGGGCCAGGCAGAATTGCCACTTGTAGTTGAAAAAAATCTATATAAAGCGCACATGTAAACAATCTGTGTAATAACATAGAGAAAAGAAAATCTATAGAGTGCAAAAGTGAGAGTCCTTAAATGAGCCCCTGATTGAGTTTGTTGTTGAGGAGTCTGATGGTAGAGGGGAAGCAGCTGTTCCTGAACCTGGTGGTGCGAGTCTTGTGGCACCGGCACCTCTTTCCTGATGGTAGCAGTGAGAACAGATCGTGTGCTGGGTGGTGTGGATCCTTGACGATTGCTGCTGTCCTCCGACGGCAGCGTTCTCAATAGAGGTTCTCGATGATGAGGAGGGTTTTGTCTTTGATATCCTGGGCTGTGCCCACTATTTTTTGCAGGGCTTTTCACTCTGGAGTATTGGTGTCTCTATGCCAGACCGTGATGCAGCTGGTCAGCACACTTTCCACTGTACATCTCCAGAAATTTACCAGGATTTCTGATGTCATACGAAATCTCTGCGAACTCAGAGGTGCTGATTTGCTTTCTTCGTGACTCCATTAGTGTTTTGGGTCCAGAAAAGATCTTCCAAGATAGTGATTCCCAAGAGCTTAAATTTGATAATTCTGCTCTTCTGATCCACCCAATGCTCACTGGATCGTGCAACTCTGATTTTGCTCCTTGGTTTTGGTGATGTTGAGTGCCAGGTTGTTGTTGGTGCACCATCCAGCCAAGTTTTTAATTTCCCTCCTGTATTGCCCTTTTCTTATACAACCTACTAACGTCGTGTCGTCAGCAAATTTGTAGATGGTGTTTTTGTCATAATGAGACACAGTGTCATAGGCGTTTAGCAAGTAGAGTGGGGCCTAAGAATGTAGCCCCATGGAGTTCCAGTATTGATGGAGATTGTGGTGGAGATGTTCTTTCCAATCCTCGCAGATTGTGGTCTGTAGGTGATTTGCATAACGTTCTGTGAATGTCGCCTCACAAATCTTTTGGGAAAAGGTTAACCAGACTTAACTAATTTGGAATGATGTCACCTGCACATACCTGCTGTATCTTGGTCACCAGTTCACTCTCTTAATAATATGGAAGAACGTACCTGGGAATATCAAGTAAAACCAAAGTGACAGAAGTGCTTATTAGATCAGCCCCTGTGGGGAGAGAAACAAATGGAGAATACTTGAAGTTGGAAGACTATTCAAATTTCTTTTACTTCAGGTGTGTGTGGGGGTGGGGGTGGAAGCACATTTGCACCTGGTGAGTGATTTTTCTAAAGATTCCTTTATTGTAATAAAGACAGTGCAATATTATAAGGAACATGCTTTTGTCTACCATTTGGCAGAAATTGCCTGAAGTGCCTCTTACAGTTAGAGAAAGAGAAGCAAACGAGAGTCCCCTCAGAGTCACCGAGTGTCTGCGGATTGGCCTTCAGCGCTCCGCATCCTTCAGTCTCAACCATCAGCAGCCCAAGCTCCAGATCCGAACCTCTGTCACAATCGGGAAACCTTCGGAGCCCTCTGCCCTTTGTCGCATCCCGGTTCCGTTACCTGCTACCCCTTCAGCCCATTTCGCGCCATCCATAGCTAGTGTGAAACCCTCGACCACAGACGCCAGCGGCCCACAGCCTGCATGAGTTCCTTGCCTCGAGTCGCCAACAACCCATCCACCACTTGTGTGTTCTTCAGTCGCAGAAGCCCTCACTGGCCTGCCGTCACTGTCACAGTTGCAGGAGTCATCTCTTCTGCTTCTTTTGAAATTGGTTCCTGTTTTCCCCCCCCCCCCTCCCAGTGTTGATTGGTTTTCTCATCAGGATATTTTCCATAATTTTCCTTTAATGTTGCACTTCCCTGTGTAGAAATGACTTACTCATGGCAGACCAGCCAAGGTTAGGAACTGATTATGCTGAGGCATTTGAATGTATAGTCTTGTTACCACACCGAATCTTTTGGTTCAGAGAATAGACAAATCGTTTGTCAAGGTTTCATTATTTCCTATTTTAACTAATACAGGAAAAGGTTTGCTTAAGAAAGAATTTGGCATTCAGCTTTATAATTAGTGGATTTGTTGTATGGTCTTGAAGTTGAACTGAACAATTTATTTCTACTGTTGATCACTTATTGTACGGGTCACACAGCAAGTCTCAGGAACTACAAAATCAGAATGGCTTTTTCTCCTAAATGCTGTTAGATTCAGGAGATTTGGGCATTAGGTTGTTGCCATAACTTTTGCATAAAGAATGCAAGCTGCTAGGAGGTTGAGCAGGCTTCGATAATTGCTGGAAGGTCAACAAGCTAAAATAAACTTTCCCACCCCAGCTTCAGAGGCAGGGCAGCGGGTATCTTTCTTCTCTTTCCCCCCCTCCCCCTCGTCACCCATGTTTTATTTGTGAAATGTTTCCAAAAGAAACCTTGGTAACCATGTAATCACACACTTGCAGCATCTACTCGATCTAAAGTAGAATGTTCTTGGCACAGTGCACTCCATGGCCCTTTGCCAAAATTAGAAACAATGTAATATACGCTGGATGTTGGTGGATCTTCAGAATTTTAAATGATAGTACAGAGGGGCTCGGGAATGGGCCCACGCTGTCTCTGCTGAACATGATGCCAATTTAAACTATATTGGATGTGCTAGAATATGTCCCTGTTCCTCCATGTTTGTGTGCACATCTTGTATCCTGGCAGCCTGTTCCGGGCATTGACCACCCTCTGTTTAAAAAGAACCTTGCACTTCTTTGAACTTTCCTATTCTTGCCTTAACTGCATGCACTCCAGCCTTTGACATTTTTACCCAAGGAGAAAGATTTTGACTGTCCATCCTATCTGTGCCTCTCATAATTTCTATCAGATCTCCCCCCTCAGCATAAAACACCCCAGAGAAAACAGCCAAACTTTGTCCAATCCCTCTCATCCAGGCAGCATCTTGTTGTAGTTAGGTTAATTCAGCTGAATGAGGGTAACCACAGTAAGTTGATTTTCGCCTATAATTTACCCAGCCTTGGAGCTTCATCTGAGTAACTTTGTTATAAAGCACGAATGGGTAGGCTATGAAGCTCCTTCAGCTGCCAGTTCTACACTTACCTGGCGTCTATTGAGAATTGAAATGCTTGCCTCCAGACTCTGCATCCTTCGACATGGGTTGCCACACCTGTCCCAGTCACCCACAGGCTGGGATTCCTGAAGCCCACCACCTCTGATATCCACCCAGATCCTAGCCGCCCATGAGCCCAGGCCACCCGCCAGAGACCCCGGCTCCCAGATACAGTAGCCCTCGACGTGTCTGTTGATGCATGTATTTATCCTAGTCCCGACCAACCCCATTCTGGTGTCCATGCTTACTCCATCGCCATTTCCAACACCAACCTCTGTCTTCGCAAGGCTGACACCTTGGATTCCTGTGCTGCGGTAACCCACTGCCTCATACCCACACTTCTCGCCCTTTATCCTTGACACTTCTTCCAACTCTCCTCCCATCTACCCCCCAACTTCCCTGTGAGCTCTCCCTTTTTTCCACCTTCCTAGCCCCTAGACCTCCCTGCAACTCCCCTCTATCCCCTTTCCTAACCCTCAGGCCATCTCCTAACAGCATTCTAAACTCCACCTCACTGGTCTGAACCTCCCCGACCTCCACCTCACTGGTCTGAACCTCCCCGACCTCCACCTCACTGGTCTGAACCTCCCCGACCTCCACCTCACTGGTCTGAACCTCCCCGACCTCCACCTCACTGGTCTGAACCTCCCCGACCTCCACCTCACTGGTCTGAACCTCCCCGACCTCCACCTCACTGGTCTGAACCTCCCCGACTTCCACCTCACTGGTCTGAACCTACCCGACCTCCACCTCACTGGTCTGAACCTCCTCTGCCTGTTACATCCATCCTCTCACCTCCTCAACCTTTCATTCCTTCCCCAATCACCTCCACACCCTCTCAGAGTTATCCCCTCCCCCCTTTCTCGTGTCCTCCCACCCATATCCATCTATGACCTGTGGCCCTGTACTACCCCTTACCCACCATTTTATTCAGGTGCCTGTCTGCTTATAGTTCATTCTTTGTGGAAGGGCTCAGGTCCAAAATGTATCTATCTATGCGACATAAAGAATGCTGGGTGACTTGTTGAGTGTCTCCAGCATTTTTGTGTAAGATACAATCACAGCGTTGACAGATGTTCATGTTTAGGGCTGTTGAGCATCTTCTGCCTGCTCCACTAATCAATAAAATTGTGGCTGACATTTATTCTGAAGCCATTTTCCTGCATGAACCCGACATTTTTGGATATTTGGTTGTTCAGAGAATTAGCCAACCTGTCTTGAATATACTTGATGACTGAAACTCCCTAGCCTTCCTTGGGAAGAGAATGCTCTGGGTGAAGGAAGTTTAATTTAAATATAGACATACAGCACGGTTACAGGCCGTTTCGCCCCTTGAGCCCATACTGCCCAATTATACCCAATTGGCCTACAACCCCCAGTACATTTTGAGCAGTGGGAGGAAACCGGAACACCTGAAGAAACCCACTATAGGGGGAGAATGTACAGACTCCTTACATACAGGGTGGGATTCGAACCCCGACAGCTGGTGCTGCAACAGTGCTGCCCCTCTTTCCATTTCTCTCCATTTCAGTGATGAATGGCCAAATTCTGATTTTGAAATTGACCTGTGATCTCTGGTTGTAGACACCCAGCTGGGGCAACACAGTCAAGAACATTTCTGTTCCAATGACTTCACCTCTTATTTATCTGAACTCTGAAGAATATTGTACAAGTTTGTGTAACTTTCCTTCACAGAAACGTCCTCCCATTCCAGGAATCAGCTTTTATTGTACTCTCTCCCTCAGTCTTGAGTAGAATAGTTTTGCTGCAAAATTGGATTAAATTTACGAATGACTTATCAATGAAACAAGTCTCTCAGAAGGAGGATTCACCTTGTAACCTGCAGAAGACATCAGATTAATTATTGAACTGACCAGATTGAAATTACTGCTGAGAAATGCAGATAGACGAAGAGAATGTAGGAGTATTTTTAAAAAAAAACAAATTAAAACCAGCATGGCTGGGTGAACAATGTGTTGCAGCTGTGGTATGTGGGAGATGATAGAAAGCAATGCAATCCACAGAGACAATATCTGCAGCTTGAGGAACTTTGGCTTAGTGTTGATTTGAGTTTCAGGTCGAACACTGAAGCATTGGGGTGGGGGGAAATTGCTCGGATGCTCATTTCAGAAGGCAGTAACCTCCCTTGTTTAAATACCTCAGAATGATCAGTCAATGGACAGGATACTGTGACTGTTGAGTTCCACGAGGGGCTCGTTCTTATGAATGAGGGTGCAGAATTGTCTGTCCAACCCCGGGAAGTCTGTACCACTGGTAAAAGTTCCATTATTGCCACGTAATACTACACTTAGAATGTAACCTACATGAAGTTCTTTAACATGGTCTACCTCAAGGAAGACAGAGAGTTGTCGCTTTGTCCAGCGCCCCTCGCAGAAATGAGGCTCCAGTGCTCTCAACTGAGCTAGCAGAGCCTGTGTGTGTGAGAGGATGAGGTCTGAAACCTTTCAGGAATAAAAAAATAACAGCGCTATTTTGAATTGTACGGTGTAAATATTACAAAAACTGCATGCCTCAGGAAAGTGACTTCCCAGTGTGATTTACATAACATGCTTTGAATGTTCCCTCTTTCAAATCTTTTGAGAAAAGATTAACCAGACTGAACTAATTTGGAATGATGTCAACTGCATGTACCTGCTGTATCTTGGTAACCAATTCACTATCTTAACAATGTGGAAGAACATACCTGGGAATATCAAGTAAAACCGAAGTGCTTATTAGATCAACATCTGTGGGGAGAGAAACAAATGGAGAACATTCAAATTGGAATGACGTTCATATTTCTGTGTGTGTGTCTGTGGAAGCATTTTTGCACAGTGAGTGGTTTTTCTCTTCCCCCCCCCCCACCCCCCCACCAACTTTAATTGTTGTACTTCCCTCTGTAGAAGTGACTTAGTCTTGCTGTACCTCATGGCGGTCCAGCCAAGGTTAGGAGCTGATCATGCCATGGAATTTGAATATATATTCTTATTACCACACATGTCATGACAGAATCAGGTTCAGAGAAAAAAAAATCGCCTATCAAGCTTTCATTTTTCCCATTTAAATCAATGCAGGTGGAGGTCTGGAGGTAGTATTGGAGGACCTGCAGCCCTTGCACTTGTCTAATGGGCATTTGCAGCCTATGTGGATGAGAGCAGGGAGAATGAGCATCCTATTCGCAGCACTGTAAAACATCCAAGTTGTGGAGTGAAATGTAGCCGTCATAAAGACAAGATAGAGAAATACTGTTCTTTGCAGCCACAAATATCGCCCCGGGGTTGTAATGCCTGCCCGATGTCAGAATGACCTCCACAGGATTGTAACTGAAATAGGGGTGAAAGACCTGATCGTGGTCCACGTAATAATCAATGGCACAGGAGAAAGGGGAAGTGATTGCAGCTGTGGCCCACAATAAAAAGCAGAACTCAAAAAGTGGTAATCCCTTGATGCTGACTTCAATTGTGAAGGATGAATAGGAGTAAAAGATTTCGATGTGTGGTTGATCCAGTTGCGACTGTCAATAGAAATTAAAATCGGCATCGGATAAAAGGGAAAGACTTTTAATGTTGTCAAAATAGGTGGTAAATCCAAAGACCACAAAGATTTCAGACTGCAGTAAAGAAAGGATAAAAATTGGGTGGTAACAAAGATGCTTTTGGAAATGGAGGATGCACAGATTGTCATCTTCCATTATTGAAGAACAAAGTTATGAATTGGAGAGAACTACGTATAAGTAGCAGGAAAATGCGAGAATATGTTATTAAGGAAGTGGTAATTGGATAGAGATGGCATGTATTTTTGATTTTTTTTTACAAATACGTTCTGGTTTCAACTAGCAGAATAGTTAATGGTGAAGAAATGTATTTGGTACATTTAGATACTCAAATGCCACACAAGTTATTAAAATTAAGAAATTGCAGAGTAGCAGAGATGTGGATCAAGTATGGGTTAATTGGCAAAAAACTGAGGGCTGAATCAGAATTTATTGACATAAGCCATGAAATTCGGTGTTTTGTGGCATCATAGTCCAAATATTGCAACATTACTATAAAAAGATAAAAGTAATTGTGCCCGGAAAGTAAAGCAGGATCTTTGGTTCATTGATCATTCAGGAGTCTGATGAGAGTAGGGAAGCAACTGTCCTTCTGCCATTGAGTGCTTGTCTTGAGACTCCTGTACCTCTTACCCGATAGTGAAGAGGGTGTGGCCTGGATGGTGAGGGTCTTTGAGGAGAGACCTGCTCAAATAATTTGCTCATCCTGAGGATGAGCAGGACATTTTAGAAATGACAAACTGATTTACAGGTCGCAGTCTATCTGTGATCATTAATGTGAACCTAGTGTTGGTGTGGCTGTGAGGAGGATGCAACGAGATCTTAGCTAAATGAAGAAGGAGAAGTGGACTATAACGTGGAAAGATGGGAGGTCATCTGCTTCAGGAGGAAATGTAGAAAACTGGAACCCTTATGTTGATCTTTGAAGTAAAATGCAAGTACAGCAAATAATTAGAAAGCCAAATTGTATGTAGGTTCTTATTGCAAGAATATTTGTATCTGAGCAAAGAAATTTACATGGAACTCGACTGCGGCTAGAATGTTGCATTTGGGTCTGCTCACCCTGCCTCAGGAAGGGTATATTTGTGATACAGTGAAGGTTTATGTAAAACCCTCCCCACCATCGAGAACATCTACAGGGTACGCTGCTGTCGGAGAGCAGCAGCAATCATCAAGGATCCACCCCGGAGGGAGTCACGTGATGGAGTAGTGGCCGGTCGGGCAACTCCAGCCCTCTCCAGAAAAGTAAAAAAAAGACAGTGGAAAAAACAAAGGCACAAACATAAAAACCAAAACAAAGTGAAAGTAAAGGTGTGGAGAAAAAAGAAAAGCCAAAAGCAACGGGAAGAAGAAAGGACGTCGGAAGAAGAAGGTGAAGGCCTTACCTGTCCGAGGAGGCCCGCCGCGGAGAGAGAAGCCCGCTCCCTTAGGTCAGTTGAAGGCCCGAACTTGGGACTACAAAAATGGCTCACGGAGCCAAACAAAAGTGCGCAACCGCGCATGCGCGACTCCTCGCGCATGTGCGATGCGCAAGACAAAAATAACACTGACGGGAGGGGGGACCAGCTGAGGAGTCGATCTCCACAGCTGAAATTGACAGCCACAACAAAACAGCAAGAGGAAAACACAGAAAATAACGAGAGCAAGAAAGAAGAGAGTAAAAAGAAATCAAAGAAACAACAGATGACCAACCCAGAGGAAGAAGACCAGCAGCAAGACACTTCTAGTAAAAATAAGAAGACCAAAAATACCCAACAAAATAAAACAAACAAACCAACAAGAAAACCAGAAGAGACAGAGGTAAAAGGCACAGATCCTGGAGTGGACTCAGAAGAAGAAGAAGAACACAGAGAAATGGAAGATGAAGGGAAGGGCAAGACAATGGATATATTTTTTTTAAATAATTTTTTTTTCTTTGGCTTGGCTTCGCGGACGAAGATTTATGGAGGGGGTAAAAGTCCACATCAGCTGCAGGCTCGTTTGTGGCTGACAAGTCCGATGCGGGACAGGCAGACACGGTTGCAGCGGCTGCAGGGGAAAATTGGTTGTTTGGGGCTGGGTGTTGGGTTTTTCCTCCTTTGCCTTTTGTCAGTGAGGTGGGCTCTGCGGTCTTCTTCAAAGGAGGTTGCTGCCCGCCAAACTGTGAGGCGCCAAGATGCACGGTTTGAGGCGATATCAGCCCATTGGCGGTGGTCAATGGGGCAGGCACCAAGAGATTTCTTTAGGCAGTCCTTGTACCTTTTCTTTGGTGCACCTCTGTCACGGTGGCCAGTGGAGAGCTCGCCATATAACACGATCTTGGGAAGGCGATGGTCCTCCATTCTGGAGATGTGACCCACCCAGCGCAGCTGGATCTTCAGCAGCGTGGACTCGATGCTGTCGACCTCTGCCATCTTGAGTACTTCGACGTTAGGGATGAAAGCGCTCCAATGGATGTTGAGGATGGAGCGGAGACAACGCTGGTGGAAGCGTTCTAGGAGCCGTAGGTGATGCCGGTAGAGGACCCATGATTCGGAGCCGAACAGGAGTGTGGGTATGACAACAGCTCTGTATACGCTTATCTTTGTGAGGTTTTTCAGTTGGTTGTTTTTCCAGACTCTTTTGTGTAGTTTCCAAAGGCGCTATTTGCCTTGGCGAGTCTGTTGTCTATCTCATTGTCGATCCTTGCATCTGATGAAATGGTGCAGCTGAGATAGGTAAACTGGTTGACCGTTTTGAGTTTTGTGTGCCTGATGGAGATGTGGGGGGGCTGATGGAATCAGTAAAAGAATGGCAGTCACAAGAATTCAGTGAAATAAAAAGAAGAATTAAAAGTACAGAAGAAAAAATGAATAGATTAGAGATGATCATGTCAGATATAGGAAAAAGAGTGGACAAGGTGGAAGAACGAGAAACAGCCGTAGAAATGGAAGTAGAGGACTTAAAAAAGAAATTAGAAGAATCTAATAAAAAAGTTAAAGAGACACAAGAGCTGTTAGCTCAGAAGATAGATATAATGGAAAATTATAATAGAAGAAACAATATAAAGATAGTGGGCCTTAAGGAAGATGAAGAAGGCAAGAATATGAGAGAATTTATAAAGGAATGGATCCCCAGGGTCCTAGGAAGACCAGAATTACAGGAAGAAATGGAAATAGAAAGGGCACACAGAACATTAGCCCCTAAACCACAACCACAACAAAAACCAAGATCCATTCTAGTAAGATTCTTAAGATATACAACAAGAGAAAATATATTGGAGATAGCAATGAGGAAAATAAGAGAAGTCAAAAAACCACTGGAATACAAAGGTCAAAAATTTTTTTTCTATCCAGATATAAGTTTTGAACTCCTGAAGAAGAGGAAGGAGTTTAATACAGCAAAAACGATCCTATGGAAAAAAGGATATAAATTTATGCTAAAGTATCCAGCGGAACTTAAAATAGTTATTCCAGGGCAGCAAAACAGACTATTCTTGGATCCGGAGGAAGCAAGAAAATTTGCAGAACAACTACAAAATAGACAGAGAGAGAAAGATATGTAACGAGAACAAAAGTGACCACAGCTATATGTATGTGTGTACGTAGGTGTGTGTATATATATATATATATATATATATATTTTTTTTTTATATATATATATATGTGTGTGTGTGTGTATAAAAAAAAAATAGAATATAGGTAAGAACTAAGAAGGGAAAGAAAGTGAAGAAAGGAAGTATGGGGGGAATTAAGAGAGTGACCTTTGTTATATATGAAGATTAAAATCTTTTCTGGGGGGGGGCTGGGTGGGGAAGAGTTACGGTCACTGCGAAATCAGTTGCGAGTGAATTCGCAAATCCAAATGGAGAGGGGAGATGTGGTTCCCCGACAAGGGACAAAGGGAAACTCAGGAAGGGGAAGGGATAGTGGGGTTAAAGGAATTTTAGATTGGAGAATAAGGGAAATGTTTTATGTTTTACAAAATGTTGTCTTATAAAGTGTTCAAAAAAAGAAAGCAGAAATGGATAAGAAGGAAAGGTGATGATGAGGAAACGGAAATGAAAGATAAACAAAGTATGAAATGGCTATGTTGAACTATATAACTTTAAATATTAATGGATACATAACCAAATCAAAAGGAAGAAACTGCTAAATTTACTGAAAAAAGAAAAAATTGATATAGCATTCGTACAAGAAACACACTTAACTGAAGTGGAACACAAGAAATTAAAGAGAGATTGGATAGGACATGTAACAGCAGCGTCATATAATTCAAAAGCTAGAGGAGTAGCTATATTAATCAGTAAAAATGTACCAATCAAAATAGAAGAGGAAATAATAGATCCAGCAGGGAGATATGTAATGATAAAATGACAGATATATTCGGAGTTTTGGAATTTACTCAATGTATATTCACCTAACGAAGAAGATCAAAAATTTATGCAAGATATTTTTTTGAAGATAGCAGACATGCAAGGGAACATATTAATAGGAGGGGATTTCAACCTTAATTTGGATTCAAACATGGATAAAACTGGGAAAAAAATTAACAGAAAGAACAAAGTAACCAAATTTATAATTAAATCGATGCAAGAAATGCAACTTTTGGATATATGGAGGAAACAACACCCAAAGGAAAAGGAATATTCATATTATTCGGGTAGACATAAAACATACTCAAGAATACACCTATTCCTGTTATCAGCTCGCATGCAAGACAGAGTTAGGAAAACAGAATATAAAGCTAGACTATTATCAGACCACTCACCCCTGTTATTGACAATAGAGTTAGAGGACATCCCACCAAGAATGTATAGATGGAGATTAAACTCCATGCTACTTAAAAGGCAGGATTTTAGAGAATTCATTGAACGACAAATTAAAAGGTACTTTGAAATAAATACGGAATCAGTGAAAGATAAGTTTATACTATGGGACGCAATGAAAGCGTTCATCAGAGGGCAAATAATAAGTTATGTAACTAAGATGAAGAAGGACTACAATCAGGAAACAGCAGTTGGAAAGGGAAATAGCAAATATAGAAAAAGAATTAGCAATGAAGGAAAACACAACTAAAAGAAGAGAATTGGCAGATAAAAAAAATAAAATATGAAACACTACAAACATATAACGTGGAGAAGAATATAATGAAGACAAAACAGAAATATTATGAACTAGGAGAAAAAACGCACAAAATTCTAGTGTGGCAATTTAAGACAGAACAAACTAAGAGAATGGTATTGGCATTAAGGAAAAAAGACAAGCAAATCACATATAATCCAACGGAGATTAATGAAAACTTCAGAGAATTCTACGAACAATTATATCAAACTGAAAACAAAGGGAAAGAAGACAAAATAGATGAATTTTTAACTAAAATTGAACTACCGAAATTACAAACAGAGGAACAAAATAAATTAACAGAACCATTTGAAATAGAAGAAATACAAGAGATAATAAAAAAACTATGAATAATAAAACACCAGGAGAGGATGGATTCCCAATAGAATTCTATAAAACATTTAAAGATTTATTAATTCCTCCCCTTCTGGAAGTAATCAACCAGATTGATAAAACACAAAGCTTACCAGATTCATGCAAAACAGCAATAATTACAGTAATACCAAAGACAGGGAAAGATCCACTCGCACCAGTGTCATATAGACCAATATCTTTACTTAACACAGATTATAAGATAATAGCTAAACTATTAGCAAACAGATTAGCCGACTATGTACCAAAAATAGTAAATCTAGACCAAACTGGATTTATTAAAAAAAGACGAACAACAGACAATATTTGTAAATTTATTAACTTAATTCATGCAGTAGAAGGAAATAAAGCTCCAACAGTAGCGGTTGGTTTAGACGCAGAGAAGGCCTTTGACAGAGTAGAATGGAATTATTTATTCAAAGTACTACAAAAATTCAGCTTACCAGAGAAATATATTAATTGGATTAAAGCATTATATAAGGGGCCATTGGCGAAAGTGACAGTAAATGGATATATATCAAAACAATTTAACTTAAGCAGATCAACAAGGCAGGGATGCCCACTATCTCCCTTATTGTTCGCATTAGCCATAGAACCACTAGCAGAACTGATAAGAATAGAAAATAAAATAAAAGGGATAAAAATAAAAGACAAGGAATATAAAATCAGTTTATTTGCAGATGATGTTATAGTATACTTAGCAGAACCAGAAATATCAATAAAGGAATTACATAGGAAATTGAAGAAATATGGAGAAATGTCGGGGTACAAGATTAACGCAAATAAAAGTGAAGCAATGCCAATGAATAATGCGGATTTCTCAAAATTTAAGAAAGAATCACCATTCAGATGGCAAACGCAAGCAATGCGATACCTAGGTATACAAATAAATAAAAACCTCAGCCATCTATATAAACTCAATTATTATCCACTAATGAAAAAATTACAAGACGACTTAGAGCAATGGAAAGACTTACCACTAACACTGATAGGAAGGATAAACTGTATTAAAATGAACATTTTCCCAAGGATACAATACCTATTTCAGGCATTACCAATACGCTTACAGAGAAATTCTTCAAGGAGTTAAAGAAAATAATAAGGAAATTTTTATGCAAAGGGGGGGAAACTGAGGATAGCACTAGATAAATTAACAGAATGGTATAAACAAGGAGGCTTACAACTACCAAACTTTAAAAATTATTATAGAGCCGCACAATTAAGATACCTTTCAGATTTTTATCAAACAAGGGAAAAGCCAGATTGGACTAGATTAGAACTAGATAAAATAGGGGAGAAGATACCTGAACATATATTATATAAATGGGATGAAAAATTGGTACAACGTAGGAATTCTCCAGTACTGCATCATCTGCTCAACATTTGGAAGAAGATTCATGTAGAAAGGAATAAAACAAATTACCAACTACCAAAACTAATACTGACGCAAAATCAGCTAATCCCTTTTACAATAGATAACCTTTCCTTTAGAGAATGGGAGAAAAAAGGGATCAAAAGAATAGAAAATTGTTTTTCGGGAAATAAATTATTATCCTTTGGACAAATGAAGGATAAATATAATATATTTCACGATACAGTGTTGACATATTACCAACTGAAATTCTACTTGAAGGACAAATTGGGAAGCAGTCTGAGGTTACCAGAGGGAATGAGGTTACCAGAGGGAAGTAATTTTGAATATGTGATTACAGACACAATGATAATCAAAAAATTTGTAACAAACATGTATATAAAACTACAAGAAAAGGAGAATGAAGAAACAAATGGTAAAACTAAACAAAAATGGAAACAAGATCTATACATAAAGATAAAGAATGAAACATGGGAGAAGTTATGCTCAAGAACTATGAGAAATACAATAAACATGAGGTTACGTATGATACAATATAACTGGATACACAGGCTATACATTACACCTCAAAAGTTAAATAAATGGGACCCAACAGTATCTGACAGATGTTTTCGCTGTAAAAAGGAAATGGGAACAACAATTCATGCAATTTGGACATGTGAGAAAGTGAAAAAATTTTGGGAAGATCTAAACCAGATATTAAATAAAATCACAAAAAGCAATATACCAAAAAACCCAGAGATCTTCCTCCTAAGTAACATAAAAAAACAAAGAATTTCGACTATTTGGATGGTGCACAAAAAAGATGTGTTAAGATAGCCCTAGCTGTAGCAAAAAAATGTATTATGTCAAACTGGAAATTAGAAGATAACTTGAGAATACAACAATGGTATATAGAAATGAATAAATGTATTCCATTAGAAAAAATAACATATAATTTAAGAAATAACATTACAATATTTGAACAAATATGGGAGCCATACATGAAACACAATAGAGAAAATCTACCGTGGACATCTACCACCTAAAATGACAGAAGGAGAAGAGAATGAAAAGAACTGACTCAGTGGAATTTCTTGTTTATTTTTATTGAGTGACAACATTGTTTGATGGGTTTAATGTATCTTAGATTCTGAACTTTAAATAAATGGGAGGGGAGGTAGGGAGGGAGGGAGGGGAGAAAACGACACTATATATTTAAGAAGGAAAATGTATGTATTTTGATCAATATGGTTTATAGTGTGAAAAATAAAAAAATTAAATTAAAAAAAAAAGATCCACCCCACCCAGCACATACTCTGTTCTCGCTGCTGCCATCAGGAAAGGGGTATCGGTGCCACAAGACTCGCACCACCAACCACGACTCATTTAAGGACTCTGCATTTTATTTAGTTTTTTCTCTGTTTTGCAGTCAGTTTGTTTACATTATTTGTTTACATGTGTGCGTTGAGTCAGGTTTTTTTTTGCACTGCCAATAAGTGGTAATTTTGCCTCTCCCACAAGAAAAAGAATCTGAGTGTTGTATGTGATGTCATATATTTACTCTGACAATCAACCTGAAGCATTGAGTTGATTCTTGGCCCTGTGCAAAGAGGTTAAAGGATTCTAGTTTGTGTTCTTTACACTAAAGATGATAACATTGAATCATATTAAATCTTGTGGGTATAATAGTTGCAGGGATGTTGTTTCTCCAGCCTGGGG
Source organism: Narcine bancroftii (assembly GCF_036971445.1). Taxonomy (NCBI): domain Eukaryota; kingdom Metazoa; phylum Chordata; class Chondrichthyes; order Torpediniformes; family Narcinidae; genus Narcine; species Narcine bancroftii. The sequence continues at coordinate 63,287,621 of NC_091481.1, forward strand.
TGTCCAGAACTAAGGATTACATTCTCAAAGTGAAAGGCCAGCCATTCAGAACTTGGATGAGAAGAAATCTTTCATAGGTTCATGGACCCAGATGTTCATGAATACAGGTAGTCCTGGACTTCCAACCTACATGAGTTACATCCACCGGAATATACGACCAAGTTTTAAAAAAAAATTTAAATTAAAACTACTGTGCAAATACATTTTGTATTAAAAGTCCCCACTCCCCGCCGGCAGTCCAAGGTCCCCATTAAAGCTTCATTTGTTGCATGACTCCAGTCATGAGTGGTGAAGAGGAATTCGCCTTGTGACCAAACCCGAGTTGAAAGCAATCTTTCAGACCCCATTATGGTCGCAAGTCGGGGACTATCTGTGTATGGAATTTTTCACTCAAGTCATGAAGTTCCAGGCGCTAAACATTGAAGGCAGATCAATAGATCTCTTTCCTAGAGAACTGAGGGATTAGGAAACCCTTCATTATGATCTTCATTAATCCTTCATTATGATCTTCATGTGTGAGTTTGAGGTAGCACTTTGGAAGAAGCCATGGACGGGTTAAGAGTCGTGGTGTGACGCATTTGAAATTGCCATCTTGTTAACAGTTTTAAGTGGTGGTTGTGCAAAGACTTGACTATATAGTTGCTTAGAATTATTATTAGTGTAAAAATAGCCTTGCATTTAAAAGGAATTGAAGATCCAAAATCAGCAGGTTTGAGGTGCCGATTGTTTGAGTAGCTTAATCTATGCAATCGAGAAAGACGCAGGAGAGAATAGTAAAGAATGAACACTCATGGATAAAGCCAAAATGAAGAGAAGAGAGTGTGATGGAAAGGAGGGGAATTAATCAACTTTTAAAGACGATAGGAAGAGTGCCTCTGTGGAATAGTCTAAATCCAAGATAATACTCAGTCATATAAGGAAGTGAATATATTCAGGGCACACCGTTATGGGGAGTCTGACTTGTTCGTAGAACATTATAGCACAGTAGAGGTCCTTCTGCCCTCGATGTTGTGCTGACCTATATTCCTACCATAAAAATATGAAACCCTTTGTACCTCGTAATCCTCTATTTTTTTGGTGCCTGTCTTAAGAGTCTCTTAAATGTCCCAATGCTAATTCTCCACCACCATCCCTGGCAAAGCATTCGAGGCACCCACAAATCTCTGTGATAAACTTGCCTCTGATGTCTCCCCTAAACTTTCCTCCCTTTGTATTGTACAGATGTCCTCTGGTGTTTGCTATTCCCACCCAGTTTGGGGGGGGGGGGGTGGAAGGCACTGGCTGTCCACCCTATCAATGCCCCTCAGAATCTTATAGACCTTTATCGAGTCTCCTCTCCTCCTCCTACGCTCCAACGAGAAAAGTCCGAGCTCTGCTAACTTTGCCTCATGAAACTTGTTTTCCAGTCCAGGCAACATCCTGGTAAATCTGCTCTACACCCTCTCCATAGGTTCCACATCCTTCCAATAATGAAGTGACCAGAACTGAACACAATAACCTAAGTGTGGTCTCTCCAGAGATTTGTAGAGTTGAAACAAGACCTTTTGACTCTTGAACTCAGTCCTCGACTAGCTTTGATTAGCTGTGTTAGCTATTCAGATTCGAGGTATGGGACCGTGGGAGGTGGTTGCCTTTGGTATACACAAGTTGCGGTTGGGATTAGGCTGTGGTATATTTTACCTGAGTGGCGAAAAATTTGGTTGCTTTTGTGTTTGACATTTGCATTGTATTAAGTCATGGTACGTATAGTTTCTGTCATCAAATTTCTTTAAGGGACTAATGCCAATTTTCTATTAATAAACATGGATGAAATTGATTTGACCTGTGGAGAAACATTTTTCCCTCCCCTTACTTGTTCAGGTCGACCTGGCTGAGTTGGCATTAACTGTGAATCTTAATTTAAAAAAAAATTAAATTTAGACCTACAACACAGTAACAGGCCCTTCCAGCCTACGAGCTCATGCCGCCCAAATACTCCGATTAACCTACAGAACATTTTGAAGGGTGGGAGGAAACCGGAGCACCTGGAGGAAATCCATGCAGACATAGGGAGGACATGCAAACTCCTTGCAGACAGTGCCAGATTCAAACCTAGATAGCTGTGTAGCTGTAATAGCATTGCACTAACCATGTCACTACAATGCCATCATTCTGCCATGAGGAACAGAAGTTTTTTTTTATATAATACTGGCTTCTCGTCGCCCCTGCGCGCAGCCGACGGCTGCCCCTTCCTCGCGTCCTCCATGGCGGCGCGCTGAGGAACAGAGTTTTATTTCTCTCCTACATCTAGTGTTCCCAAGTCTCATGGAATTACACAGGATGTGTAGTGCATAAGTGAGCTAGTCAAATCAACCAGGCATGCCAGCATTAAGAGCATTTAACACCATCCACCCCTCTGGATTATCCTTGGATCAGGAGTGTTTACTTTATTAGCTGCATCATTAATGTATTCCCCCCTTTGTTAAGGATGTTTGCTGACTTCTCCAGTTTATCCTTGGACTACCAATTCTTGAGTATGGTGTTCTTCACTCTGAGCCCTCCTCCGTGATGCACTGAGCTCTGAATTTTATTTTTGATCATTTCCAAATGGGCGCATTCAAAGATTTTTTGCATTCAGAGTTGTGCCAGTCACTTTTATGCTTATCCTTCCTTGCAAATTGACTTCCATAATCATTTCCTGTTCTCTAACTCAAATCTGACTTTATTGCTTAAACACCGAGGCCTTTATCTGCTTCCCCTGTTCCTTCCGGTCGGTGCAAGTTTACCTTCAAAGTTTTATTGGTGACATTATCAGCCTATCTTTGGTATCATCTCTGCTTCCATTAAAAGAACATACTCAAATTAATCTTAAACCAAACTCTCTTTAGTTCATGACAACTTCAAAATCAGCCTTTACCAAGCTTGAGGACAATTGTTGCGCTGCATTGTTATTCCATTGGTCTCCGATGGTTACAAATATGTGGCCTTTCTCTTTTTAAACAATTTAAAAGCAATAATCGTAGTGACGTTGTTTGTGTTAATTGGATGTGGAAGGCCTGCATGTTGACTTGATATTCTACTGCTTAGCTCTGTCATTTCCAACTCTTAGATGGATTTAAATTCCTATCTTAACAAGAGCAGGCCTGAAGCTTTTCTTTTGAAATCCCATTACCCCCTACATGTCTTCCCTCTGGTTCTGGTTCTGTGTTGAATTTAAATTTAGACATACAGGGCAGTAACAGGCCATTTTGGTCTATGGGTCCATGCCTCCAAATTTACACCCCATTAACCTACGCCCCTGGTACGTTTTGAATGGTGGGAGGAAACCCACACAGACATGGGAAGAATATATAAATTCCTTGCAGCCAGTGCGGGATTTGAATCCCAGTCGCTGGCACTGTAAAGGTGTTGTGCTAACCGCAATGCCACATTTTGTAATATAAAACCCAGTGTGGTATGTTCTCCGGTTGAGATTTTATAGAGTCCTGCAGCAATTTACTAGGGTAATATACCTTGGTGGAAGGAAGCTGGAACACTTGTAGGAACCCGATGGGGGTCACAGGAAGAATTGCAAACCACACAGATGCCACATTCAACCTGGGTCGCTGGAGCTGTGAGGGATTGGGTTGATGAGTTGTACCTCTGTTCAAAATTCAGATTTATGGTTGGAGTACATATACAACATTGCATCTATCCCTGAGATTCTCTTTTCTAAGGGCCAAGCAGAATTTCTATTTATTGATACAAAAGAAAACTACTCGAGAAAAGATACACACATACAAAAGATAGAAATGTAAATAAACTGCAATGCAGAAGAAAGAAATTAAATATTCAGTAATAAACAGTGTGCAGACTAAGAGCCCTTAAATGAGTCTCTGAGTTTGTCGTTGAGGAGTCTGATGGTGAAGGGGCGACAACTGTTCCTGAACCTGGAGGTGCGAGTCTTGTGGCACCGATACCTCTTTCCTGATGGTAACAGCGGGAACAGAGCGGGTACTGAGTGGTGTGGATCCTTGATGATCGCTGCTGCTCTTCAGTGGCAGTGTTCCCTATAGATTTGCTCGATGGTGGGAGAGTTTTGCCCATGAGCAGGGCTTCCTGCTCAGAAGTATTAGTGCCCCCATACCAGGCTGTGATGCAGCCAGTCAGCCCACTTTCCACTATTCATTTGTCAAGGTTTCCAATGTCTGGAGAAGGATACGAGAATCCTACTGTGCCGACCACAAGTTGCCCATCACCGCTGCCTTTCATTGAAACCCCTATATCTACCGTTTACCGCATTGTAGACCAGGCTCTTAATGCAAGGCGACAGACTCCTATTCTCCTAGAATGCTATCCAGTTCCATTATTGATCATTTGGAACCCACTTAGCACTCTTTTCCAATATTATAGCCAAGTTAAACTCGTGAGTTGCCTTCAGTCCTTTCTTTCCCTGCTTGACAGTTGGTCGTTCATCGGCTTCGGTTCCATTCCTGGAGTCCATGAGTTACTAGTGCTGGAGTGCTTAGCAGCAGTCGATACCAATTTTGACTAAAAACAGCAGTAATTGTTGGTTTTTCTCTGTCGCTACTGGGATGGAAGTTACCAATGATGCATTTGGACTGACAAGATTGTTCGAAGTCGGCGAGCAGGGGGTAACTGGAGTAGGTGGTCAAGGTTGCTTAAAACTCTTTGAAGTCTGGTGTAGAAAAAGGGGATAGAATGACAGTGTTGAATGAGTGTACCCAGAAAATTGTACTTAAAATAATATTGGTAAGGTTTCTGCACAGTTTCCACACTGCTGCTTTTAGTTAAATGGAAAAAAAAATTGTTTGTCTATACAGTGGCCTCACTACTGCCTTTTCACAGTCTCAATAAAGGGCTTCAGCTCGAAATGTTGACAATTTTCCCCTCACTGATGCTGCTTGACACACTTGGTTGCTCCAGCAGTATGCTTAGTTTCAAATTAAAGAACCTACAGTCTCCTATGTGTCTCGACAATATTGTGTTAACAGAAAAAAAGAAAATAGCTTCCAAAGGGTTTCTGTTTCATTGCCTTTGGATGATGCATGTTAACTGCATCTCCACTCATCAATTGGAAATAGGCTTTTTTTTTGGAACGTTGCATAATACTGTTGAGGTGGTTGTAGTAGGGTTACGCCTTGGCTGAGTAAAATGCCTCCGTGGGCCAGTCAGAGAGCTTCAGTTTTATCTGTAGCCATGGTTGTCTGAGGCATGCGAATACAGGGTGGAGGGGGGGAAAAGAAAAGATTTGGCTGTTCTGCTGATCGTTCCCATTCATGCTGATGGGAGGGAGTTCACACAGATGTGGGATGAATCAGGGTTTTAACTGCTGTAGTATAACAATGTTGTTTCCTCTCCCCAGGCTTGCGTCTGAATAATCAGTAGAAAGACTTTTTGGGCAAATTGATCTTGGAGAATTATGGTTATTGAGGGCGGGGGAGGGGGAAATGGAATGAAGAATCAGAAAGGACATTTGAAAATACAGCATAGTTTCTCTTCTAGGTTGTGGATGGAATTTGCGACCGGCCAGATTGGGATATTTGTGCTGGTAGTCCAAAGGTTGGGTGTAACCCAATCAAAACATGTATGTGATTAGTGTGGATAAAATGCCAGGCCTTATTGATTTTACCAAATGTATTTTGTGACTTCAACTTGTCTTAATAGCGTTGGATTAATTACATCCACAGCGCAACATGTTGAAGCTACTGAGAATAATTAGAGAAACTCAGCAGTTCAGTGTTCTTTATACAGCAAAGATAAAGATATATAATCAACGTTTCAGTATGAAGGTATGAATAAATGTGCCTCTTTATCTTTGCTATATAAAGATAAAGCTGTTTGACTTGCTGAGTTTCTCCAGCATTGTTTTTTACTTCAACTACAGTGTCTGCAGACTTTAGGTAGATATTGGACTAAGGATCACTGAAACTTATGGGCTCTCTACAAGACTGGAATGGGGAGATGAAAGGATGATCTTTATCTGCCTAGGTATGACATATACTCAAACCATTTTTTTTTTGCTGGGACTTTTGATTGGGGAAAGAAACCTAAAGCGAGCTGCTCCTTTGTTCGTTCAAATGCCTCAAAATTATGTTAAAAGAGGATACGGCTAATTGTGCTTTAGTTATTGGTGGATTAGAAACTATACTTCAGCTAATGAGCTCATAGAAAAGTTGGGAGGAATTGTGTGGCCAGAGTGAAGCTTAATTTTTGGCCAAAATTAAATTGTGCTAGACTTAGAAGCTTTGCTGTGTTGTTACTGGGATGCAGTTGAGCAGAAAAGATTTGATGAAGTCGGTGAAATGTTGCCAGACAGCCCTTCCGGGGATGAGTTGGTGCTCAATCCATGAAAACATCCACCAGTGCTAAACCTCTTTTCCAAAGTGCGCTGCCTTATGTGAATGCCATTAAAAAAAATGCGTACATTGACAGGTTTCCTGCTATCAGTCTTCAACCTTTGAAGACAGTCATGAATATTGTTCTGAAGGTCATCTTTCGTTCATGAACAAAAGTGTGGTATTGGTACATTGTGGACATAAGCTCAAACTTTTCATTAGACACAGAAGAAGTGCTCCAAAGCCAGAATACTATTTTTATCACTGGCATGCACCTCTTGCTGGTAATTAAGTTAACTGAGTTGTCGCAAATTAAAGGTGGATCATTGCACCATGTGATTTGTATGGGGGTTCATAATCAGAATTTATTGTCACAAAATTTGGTCACTTGAGTCCTAAGGCAAGTTGTTTTACCCACCTCTGGCTAACAGTGTTGCTGCGTGAAGTGAGCTCATTGTTGTTTCACTGTTTAATACTTGCAGGTAAGTATCCTCAAGGCTGTCCCTCTGCTGAAAATATTCTCCCAGAATCACAGTGCGGCTTTCGCGCAAACAGAGGAACTACTGACATGGTCTTTGCCCTCAGACAGCTCCAAGAAAAGTGCAGAGAACAAAACAAAGGACTCCACATCACCTTTGTTGACCTCACCAAAGCCTTCGACACCGTGAGCAGGAAAGGGCTTTGGCAAATACTAGAGCGCATCGGATGCCCCCCAAAGTTCCTCAACATGGTTATCCAACTGCACGAAAACCAACAAGGTCGGGTCAGATACAGCAATGAGCTCTCTGAACCTTTCTCCATTAACAATGGCGTGAAGCAAGGCTGTGTTCTCGCACCAACCCTCTTTTCAATCTTCTTCAGCATGATGCTGAACCAAGCCATGAAAGACCCCAACAATGAAGACGCTGTTTACATCCGGTACCGCACGGATGGCAGTCTCTTCAATCTGAGGCGCCTGCAAGCTCACACCAAGACACAAGAGAAACTTGTCCGTGAACTACTCTTTGCAGATGATGCCGCTTTAGTTGCCCAGTCAGAGCCAGCTCTTCAGCGCTTGACGTCCTGCTTTGCGGAAACTGCCAAAATGTTTGGCCTGGAAGTCAGCCTGAAGAAAACGGAGGTCCTCCATCAGCCAGCTCCCCACCATGACTACCAGCCCCCCCACATCTCCATCGGGCACACAAAACTCAAAACGGTCAACCAGTTTACCTATCTCGGCTGCACCATTTCATCAGATGCAAGGATCGACAATGAGATAGACAACAGACTCGCCAAGGCAAATAGCGCCTTTGGAAGACTACACAAAAGAGTCTGGAAAAACAACCAACTGAGAAACCTCACAAAGATAAGCGTATACAGAGCCGTTGTCATACCCACACTCCTGTTCGGCTCCGAATCATGGGTCCTCTACCGCCACCACCTACGGCTCCTAGAACGCTTCCACCAGCGTTGTCTCCGCTCCATCCTCAACATCCATTGGAGCGCTTTCATCCCTAACGTCGAAGTACTCGAGATGGCAGAGGTCGACAGCATCGAGTCCACGCTGCTGAAGATCCAGCTACGCTGGATGGGTCACGTCTCCAGAATGGAGGACCATCGCCTTCCCAAGATCGTGTTATATGGCGAGCTCTCCACTGGCCACCGTGACAGAGGTGCACCAAAGAAAAGGTACAAGGACTGCCTAAAGAAATCTCTTGGTGCCTGCCACATTGACCACCGCCAGTGGGCTGATAACGCCTCAAACCGTGCATCTTGGCGCCTCACAGTTTGGCGGGCAGCAACCTCCTTTGAAGAAGACCGCAGAGCCCACCTCACTGACAAAAGGCAAGGGAGGAAAAACCCAACACCCAACCCCAACCAACCAATTTTCCCCTCCAACCGCTGCAACCGTGTCTGCCTGTCCCGCATCGGACTTGTCAGCCACAAACGAGCCTGCAGCTGACGTGGACTTTTTACCCCCTCCATAAATCTTCGTCCGCGAAGCCAAGCCAAAGAAGTATCCAATTGGAAAAGGACTGGATAGAATGTGCTGCCCCTTGTCACAGAATTGGCCTGCTTACTTTCTCTCCAGATTCTCCACAGGATCCCTGGCAGGTCGATATGCCTGGTAGGGGCGGGGGTGGGGGGGGAAGTAGAAAAACAGCATTGTTTTCAAAATGGCAGACAAAGCTTGTTCCAACCTGTCTGTCAAGAAAAAACTAGACTAACTGCGTAGAACATATAATCACCAGATCATTGAGCCCAGCTCTGGAAGGAATGGCCAATAGTTTAGTTTTCCTTTTAGCTTTGCAGTATATGAGAGCACTTCTGGGTTTTGATGAAATATTTACTAGAATTGCAGATTGCAAAGTGTAACCTTGATTATGCATATTTGGCCTCTGGCTGTGACTTGGGAGTGGCAACTCTGGGAAGGAAGGGATCTGCCTGTTGGACTGCTTCTCAGTTATCAAAGGATCACTGAAACTTACGGGCTCTCTACAAGACTGGAATGGGGAGATGAAAGGATGATCTTTATCTGCCTAGGTATGTCTTGAACCAGGGATCAGACCAAATTAAAGTATTGATCATTCAGGACAGAAATAGGAAATTGTATAACCCAAGTGGCTTGGTGTTTCAGGAGAGAGGAATCCTGGCAGATATTTAGGAGAAATGAAAGTTTGTAATTACATAAGAACAGTTAGTTTTGCTTGTACGGTGGTGTTGAGTGTGGAGCTGAAGTCAATGACCAACCTCCTTGCATAGGAGTTTTTGCGATCGAGGAGATTTAATGCCGAGTGTTGTCGGACTCTGGCTTTACCTTACTCTTAATTTAGTCTATGTGTGGTCTGAGTCCAGCGTATTCTTTGAATGAAGTGATAGGAGAAGGTATTCGGTTCAACAGTCAGTTTATTACACAGCACAAGAATAAAACTTAACAGAGCTCTGGGTCAGTCGTTAGTTCATAGGTCACCTGCACAGTGAGCTATTCCCCTATTGTCCAGTTGGCTCAGTTTATATAGATCAACCTTATCATACAGAACAAAAGTTGGCTTCCTTTGCTAGATTTCATTATCATACAGAACAAAAGTTGTCTTCCTTTGCTAGATCTTTTTTCATAAGGGTTATCACAAGTCATCTCCTGTTTTGCAGATATCTGGGGTGTAGCACTCCCATCTTAATCCTCCAGGCCAGACTATCCTGTTGATTTGATCAGAAATTAATTCATCCCCAGATATTTCTAATCACCATTCTGTTCCTGTCTGGCCAATTTCTGCTGTACTCTTTAACACCTCCTCCTGCCTTAATCTTCCTCCTAGACTGGTTTTCCATTCCCTTTGTTTCTTGCAGGCCATTCTTTGTTCTGGTCTGGCCTGTGTCTCCTGTGCTACTCCCCACCTCCTTCAGTTGGAGCATTCCTCCTAAATCGTTTTATGCATTTCCTCTCCCTGTATTTGGGAGCAGACCATTTTGCTCAGCCAACTTTGCTCCATGCTGTGATTGCCACTTAATCGCATTCCTCTTTTTCCCTGAACTATGCAGTAAATATAAAATTATTAATTAATAATTTCTTTCATAATGTTTTCACCCCTAGATTCCAACAGTCCCCCTTTTGGTCTCATGAAAATGAGACCAACCACCAGTTAACTTATGGGACCAAGGCCTCGGGAGTTTTTGCAAGGACCGGCATCTCCGACCCCTTGTTAAACTTAACCTCACAAACTTGGCCAATATGAACACACTTCAGTCCAGTGGGGGCCCCAACACTGTGTTCAGGAACGTCAGTCCAATCCGCAAAGTACTGTTTCGGTTCGTTATGGGCCTCCCAGGCTGACCACAAACCCTTTGTACAGTTGTTTCCTTCTCCAGATGCTTCAAGGACTAGGAACAACATCACCCATAGTCCCCACATAGTGTCCATCACAGCCCCCTAAATTCTGTTGACTTCAATATAGAAATATCACTTCAAAACTGAAATACAGTCACCATAATCCAATAGTCTCTTTAAAGGGACCCGTTCAAAAAGTTCTTAGTCCGTAGTTGCTTCACAGGTTCTCAGTTATCTCCGTTCGAATCTGTTCCAGTGTCCGTGTCGGTGGGTCCGTTGCTGTTCACTGACTCTAATGATACCAAATCTCGCCTTTCCCCTGTAGTAGAACCGTGTGGGACGTCCTCTCCACCACTCTAGGGTCCTGTCCACCTGGGCTCCGACCACTTTCTCTTGATGACCTTTAGCAGAACCCACTCCGCGACTGAAGGTATTGGTGTTTCCCCTTTTCTGTTGGGACTTGTGACCTGTTGTGAAAAATCTGACACCAGAGCCGTTAGTTTATCATAATAAAGCTTCGTCGTCTGAATTCTGGCTCCCGGTCCCGGAAACTGGTGCCCCGTTTGTAGTTCATATGGAGTAAATCCTGTCACAGAACTTACCGAACTCCTTATTGACATTAATGCCAGGGGCAACGCATCCACCCAATTTAGTTTGGTCCGTGCTTGTACTTTCCCGATCTTGCCTTTTATTGTTTGGTTCATCCTCTCCACTTTCCCTTGGGATTGTGGATGGTACACCATTCCAAAGGCATGTTTCAATCCCAACATTGCTTCTACCTCCTGTAGATCATTATTCTTAAAATGACTTCCATTATCAGACCTAATTTTTCTAGGAAATCCGTGTCTCGGAATATACTGGTTGATCAGGAATTTACATACCGTCCTTGCATCTTCTCTTTTGGCAGGGATTGCCTCCGGCCACCCTGTAAACACATCTACTGCTACTAAGAGGTATCGATAGCCACTTACCCTCTCAATCATGTCCGTATAATCAAATACGATTTCCTGCCCTGGTAACTTAGGTAACGGGAACTGTCCTTCATGTGGCTTTACAGTCACCTTGACATTGAAAGTTATACATACCTCACACTCTCTAATATGGTTCTCCACCATCGCCGGCAGGAAGGGGTGCCACCAATGTATCAAGTACCTTATCATCTGCTTCTTTCCACAGTGTGTTAGCCCATGCGGCTCCTCGAGGAGGGGTTTCATGAGTCCAGATGGTAAAACTGGCCTCCCGTCTATCGATCTCCATAGCTAGGGGTGAAAACATTATGAAAGAAATTATTAATTAATAATTTCTTTCATAATGTTTTCACCCCTAGATTCCAACAGTTTGGAAGGTCAGTGAGGTGACATCTGCTGTGATGATAGGTGAATGAATAAAAGTGGGTTCAAGTCCCTCCTGTGACAAGAGTGCATTTGCTCCATAACCAACTTCCCAAACCACTGAGGCAGGTTGCCTTGCTCTTCTTAGACCCCAGTATGATGGACGACATCTTGAAGCAAGTGGGGGTCCTCCAACTAGTTGCGAGAGGTTAAAACTCCAGCCCCTTGGACTGAGCAAGTTTTAAGGACATAGCCTGGTACGCCCTCCGGGCTCAATGCTTTCTTAGGATTTGCACTCTTCAGGGTTCTTTTCATGCCATCCTCAAACTGAGGGCTGCTGGGGGCTTTGGAGGCACAATTGTTTTCCATCTCAAAGTGAGCATAGAACACACTGAGTTCACCCAGAGAGGTTTTGGGGAATAATTATATAGGTTTTAATGCAGGAAAGTGGTGCTGCTCAAGCCATGATACAATAGCAGGTCACTGCATTCTTTTGTAGTGGTCATATGTCCACATAACATGTGAAACAGTTTGTTTTACTATTTGTACTCTAGGTCTGTGCACTCCCAAACTTGGATTGGATCGGCAGTGTATTTTTAACTTGTATGAAATACTAATGACATAATTGGAGAGCGCTATTAGTCAAATGAAGAATATTGCTAAATCTTAAAATGAATTTCCTTACTCTTTCACTTCTCTGGTTGCACACATTGATTTCTAATGCATGATTTTCTTTTGTGCAGAATTTTGGTGGAATGTAGGTTTAAAGCAACACAAATTTTAGAGAGAGAGAGAGAGAGAGAGTTGTGTTCAGTTTAATTCTGTGGCAGATTGAAAATGAGCACGGCAAGTATATGGTTCAGTTTATTCCCTGAGCGAGATTTCAGATTTATTGTCAGAGTACATACATGACATCACATTTTACCCTGAGATTCTTTTTTCTATGGGTGCAGCAGAATCACCACTTATTGGTAGTGCCAAAAAATGTACCCAGTACATGTAAACAGATAACAAATGTAAACAAACTTTGAAATATAGAGAATAAAAAAAAATAATCCAGTGCAAACGTGAGACTCCTTAAATAAGTCCCTGACTGAGTGTTGTTGAGGAGTCTGATGGTGGAGGGGGTAGCAACTGTTCCTGACCCTGGTGGTGCAAGTCTCGTGGCTCTTTGCTGAATTTAAAAAAGTCTCTTCCAATTTATAAGACTCCTTTTTAAGCTTGTGAGCGGCACAGTGACAGGCATTTTCAGCCCACGTGTCCGTGCTCCTAATTACACCCAATTGGCCCTATACAACCCCACACATTTTGAATGGTGGGTGGGAACTTGAGCACCTGGGGGAAATCCACCCAGATATGGGGGAGAACATACAAACACCTTACAGGCAGCACTGGATTCGAACCCCGGTTCCGATTGCTGGCAATGTAACAGTGTCGTGCCAACCGATGGCTTTGATGTTCTAAAACAAGCCAGGCAGTGATGAGGATTTGAGTTTGAAGAGTGGCGTTTTTTTGTAGTTTCAATCTTACGAGTGATCACTTATGCCACCCTGGGAATTCTCCCACTATTGTGGAGAGTGGGGGGGGGGGGGGGTGGAAACATGTGCCTATTAACCATGCACAACACCCACTTTGAGAGACATAGTTCTGCATTGCAATACACACCAGAGTGGAACTATTTCAGGGGCCAGAAAATGGAGGCTCAACTTGACTACCAGCCTTTGTTGAGTTGGCTGAGGTAGCTGTGAGAGTTGGGGAAAGGAATATTGAGTTTAATTTCTCATTGCCATGGAGGAATAAGGCAAGCAACAGGCATGGGGTGGGGGGTGGTGGGTGGGCGGGGGGGGGGGGAGGGAGTTGCTTATGTTTGGCCAATACTCCTCTTGATTGAATAGACATTCAATGAAGGCAGTACTAAAGGTACTGTGATGGCAACATGAGAAGATTACCATTAGTTTAAGGGTGTTATTGCCCTGGGTTGAACAGACAGTTGGTGTTCCATGTCACATCAGAGATGACATACATGGGGCAACTTTGGAAACCTATCCAGAAAGAACTTGTTCATTGGCTTAACAGTTAGTCCAATGGAAGTTGAGAGGGAAAAGACTTACTGAGCAAATGTAAGCTTGAACTAAAATCCTATCCATTTTGAGTTTCAAGTTGGAGCTAGGCGTATGATTTAAAGATATAGCTGGACTCGTAAGGGATGTACTGTGATGCAATTTTTAGTTTGGATTTCTGACCTATTCCAGTGGGCTATATGATCCACCACATCAGACTTGAAACTGGAGAGCCTAATCTTTTTAAACTACACCAAATCTGTCCCTAACTGTAGTCGGTCTTCATGCATGCCTCAGTGGCTATTTATTTCAAAACCTAAATTGAAGGGTTGCCAGTTCGGACTTCCTTTTTATAATGCTTGCTACAAATAGAATTAATTTCAAGCCTACTTGGCTGTCACGTGTGACCTCAAAACTGTGGTCCCTTTTCCCCACGATGTTGCCCTTGTCTTGTTCTATGAATGTTGCCAGTTGCAGGTAGTTTTGCTGTTTTTGGAAGAGGCCAGACAGTGGTAGTTATGGCCCACCGAAACTGTTTTCATTCTGAGCATATGTCTGCAGATTTGCTAGGGCAATTTTAATTTGTTCTCTCCCCTTAGCCAGTGCTTATAGTTACTTTTTAAATTTGATTTTTTGCTGTCTCATTATTCACTGTGTAAAATTGCTGGAATTTTCAATTTATGTCAGAGTACATACATGATATCACATACAACCCTGATATTCTTTTTCCTGAGGGCCAGGCAGAATCACCAATCATTATTGGTAGTGCAAAAAAAAACGACGCAGCATGCATTTATAAATAAATGTTTACAAACTGCAATACAGAGAGAAAAAAGATCAATAAAGTACAGAAGTAAGAGTCCTTAAATGAGTCCCTGATTGAGTTTGTCGTTGAGGAGTCTGATGGTGGAGGGGGAGCAGCTGTTCCTGAACCCTGGTGGTGTGTGTCTTGTGGCACCGATACCTCTTCCCTGATGACAGCAGCGAGATCAGAGTGTGTGCTAGGTGATGTGGATCCCTGATGATCGCTGCTGTATTTTTCCCCCTTGCTTTCATTCTTTCCTCAGGTAGTGATACCTGTCAAGGTGTGGTGAAGTAGTTTGACATCTACATGTATGAAGTAAACAGTGGCTATGGCTGACTATTGATTTCGGGTTAGATAGGCATTACAGCTGGATTTATACATTGCTTATCACACATAAGAAAATGAAAACGAAGATTTTCATCGAACTTCATACACTCACAACTCATGAGATGTTGTGGTAGGCCATGAATGGGAGTCGATTTGCACATTGCCATCTCTGTTAAACAGCAGTCTAAATTTAAATTTAGACATACAGCACGGTAACGGGCCATTTCGGCCCACGAATATGTGCCGCCCAATTAACCTACAACCCCCGATACATTTCAAACAGTGGGAGGAAACCGGAGCCCCTGGGGGAACTCACGCAGACGTGGGGAGAATGTACAGACTCCTTAAAGACAGCGCGGGATTCGATCCCTAGTTCCGATCACTGGACTAGAGGGAATAGGTGATGGCCAGTCAGTTGAAAAGGAGCGTATACCAGAGAACCCCAAATCCATCCTGCATTCAGATTTTTCTCTTGGATTCTCGTGATGGATCCAAAGAAGTTCAGACAGAACTGGAAATAATGCAGCACTTGGCCCAGTTACACAGGAAAGGAAGGGTTTAATAGATGACTTCAGATAAGCATTTTGTGGTTGTGAATTTGACTCCAGGATGGCATGTTATCTTACTCGTTCCAAGTATCCTGCTGAGTGGGTATAGAAGAACTAGAAATTGTATAAATGATATAAGTAAAAGGGTGGATGAGGTCCAGCAAGAAGATTTTGTGAAAGCACAACCTGGTAGGTATTACCTTGCATGAACGGGTTTGAAAATAAGGTAGAGCAAATGCATGTGTGGCTTCAGAGATGGTGTAGGAGTGAAGGCTTTAGTTTTTCACCCTGATTCTCACTGACAAGCCTGAGAAAAAGAGGCATGTGAGGAAAACATTGATGAAGTAAAGGGTAAGCATGCAAGTCCACACAAGGTATCATCATGCAAACACAGAGGGGGAATGAATGGATCTTGGACCCATTATTGAGGTATAGCAAGGTGGTCAAGAATGAGAAATCAATTTACCAATTTTTAAAGTTAACAGGTGAGATGGTACAGGAGGAAGAGTAGCCATATTAATTAAGGATTACATCATGTTAAGATGGTGTTGCCTGTGCTCAGCAGTGGCCCAGAAGGGTTACAGTCTCTTGTGAGCAGTGGGCCTTGCAGGGCATCAGAAACAGAAAGTACTCCCCGACCATTGAGAAGCAGAGTAGACGACCCTGCAGGGAAGGTGACCACAGCAGTGATCCAGCAAGACGCTCATTGGCTGAGGGGCCAACACAGGGTACGGGTTACTCGCCTTTAATGAGCTCACACGGGTTGCGGGCATCAGAGCCAGGATTCGAGGTGGTGCTGAGGACAACAGGGGCTCCCGAAGGGCCTCTGTCACAGAAGGCTTCCTGATCCTGTCAGAGGTGTGGATCTGGAGCTCCGGTTATGAATCAGACAGGAGTCTGTGTGGCTGCAGAGGCTGCGGGAGCACCAGAGGCAAATCCATGGGCACTGTGACTCTGAAGGGCCTCCTGTGATTCTTTTTCTCCCTTACTGTAAGGGGAGCCGGGTGACACTGATGGTGGCTGTCTGCCTCTTGACAGGCAGAAGATCATTTTGTGTAATATTACATGTCCTGTACATGACAACAAAGGAATCTTGAATCCATTTAGACTTGAGACTGTTTCTGGAGAAAGCTGGCTGTCTTGCACCACAAGTGAACTCTAATAATGGGGTATTATAATCTGGAAAAATTTTGGACAAATTAAATTGGTATTAATGACTTGGACTGAATTCCTGAAATGTATCCAAAATGTATTTTTGGATTAATTTGTTGAGGAACTGCATAGTGAGCAGCCTATTTTAAATCTGGTAACGTGCACCAAGAAGGAGAAATTTTTTTTTATAAGAGTCCCCATCAAGAAGAGATCATCATATGATTGAAATTGACATTAAATTTGGAAAGTGGCGTGGCTTAATGTGAAACCAGACATTTTCTTTCTAAATAAAGAGTGGTGAAGTTTTAAGGGACAGGGTGGCTGTGGTAACCTCTTGAGCAGACAATGGGATGGATGAAGGATGACACGCTTCCAGTCCTGTGACCAACGTAGGAACAAGAAATTCTTCCACAGAGAGGGCAGGATGTGCTTTGATGGAACATTTGTAATTTGTGACATGGGACTCCTTCCATTATTGTGAACAGAAAAATTCTTCAAAAATCAGAACGCGTAAGCAGTGGCTGATAGTTTTTCTTTCAGGCATAAGAACATATGAGAATATAGTACATAGGTGTCGGCCATCATAGGAACATTGGAAGTAGGAACAGGAGTAGGCCAAAAATGGCCCATCAAGCCTGCTCTGCCATTCAATACGATCATGGCTGATCTAATTTATGACCTAACTCCACCTACCTGCCTTCTCCCCATATCCCCTTATTCCTCTATCATGTAAAAATTTATCTAACCGAATTTTAAATATGTTTAATGAAGCAGCCTCCACCACTTCCCTGGTTAGAGAATTCCAAACATTCACCACTCTCTGGGAAAAACTATTTTTCCTCATCTCTGTCCTAAATCTACTCCCCCGAATCTTGAGACTGTGTCCTCTCGTTTTAGTTTCCCCGGCCAGCTCAAAAAACCTTCCTACATCTATCCTATCCATACCCTTCATAATCCTATATGTTTCTATAAGATCTCCTCTCATTCTTCTGAACTCGAGCGAATATAATCCTAGACAATTTAATCTTTCATCATAAGTCAACCCCTTCATCCCAGGGATCAACCTAGTAAACCTCCTCTGGACCGTCTCCAAAGCCAGTTTATCCTTCCTCAAATATGGAGACCAGAACTGGACACAGTACTCCAGGTGCGGTCTCACCAGTACCTTATACAGTTGCAACATTACCTCCCTACTCCTGAATTCAATTCCTCTAGTGATGAAGGCCAACATTCCATTTGCCTTCTTAATAACCTGCTGCACCTGCAACCTAACTTTTTGCGATTCATGCACAAGCACTCCCAAGTCCCTCTACACAACAGCATGCTGTAATTTTTCACCCTTTAAATAATATTCAGCTCTTTTATTTTTCTTGCCAAAGTGGATAACCTCACACTTACTAACATTGTACTTCATCTGCCAGACATTTGCCCACTCATCCAGCTTAACTATATCCCTCTGCAGTCTCTCCATATCCTCATTACAATTTGCTCTTCCACTCAATTTGGTGTCATCTGCAAACTTGGCTACACCACATTTTGTCCCCTCCTCCTCATCCGGCCCTTCGAGCCCACTCCACCATTCAATGAGATCATGGGTGATCTGGATTCACCTATCTCCCTTATATTTTCGATGTACCAAGACACCACAGGAGAATGGTCCAATTAGGATTACAGCAGAGATTGAAGATTATACTAAATCTAAGAAGTCTTTAATAAGTTGCCAGGGAAAGCAATAAAATTCAGCAAAGCTACCCACAAAGTTGATAAAGGAAAGTATCAGAGTAAACCTGTGAAAAGACATTAAAATTGTTCTAGTTTCTGTACCAGTGTTAAAAGAAGCCTAGTAGGGATGAGTACGAGTTCTTTACTGAGAAGCAGAATTTATAATGGAAATAGGAGAGGAATTAAAAATAGGTTCTGTCCAGTGGAGAACCAAAGGTCCAATGCAGATGAGAACTAAAATAAGTATCAGTAAAGGAATAGTAAAGTTAATGAGTCCAAAAGCTGACAAATCCTAAGGATAATGATCTACATTCAAGAGGTTTGAATGAGAAGCTGAATTCTCTGGTTAACATTTTCCAGAATTCATTCGATTCTGGAATAGTTCCTGTAAACTGCAGGGTAGCAATCAGTAGCCCCATTTGCACTGGCATTTTATCACAGTAACTAGCTGCCAATATTATAACGTGCTAGCGTGAATGCTCGCGAATCAGCGTGCTGGCATCAGATCACCCCGGGGATGGACTGCCTAGGTAGGGAGTATCATCCCCGGGGCAATCTGCTGCCTGCCTGCTGGCCGGTTACCCCAGTATGAAAGGGACAGGGGATATTCTGGGACCAATTAGTGAGGGTAGGCGCCCTCTTCCCTGGGTTGCCTGGCGGTGGGTGTGAAAAGACGCAGAGAACCGGTTTAACAGTGTGAATGGCAAAAACAGCTTCTTGAACCAGTTTGTTGAACAGCCAATGTGAAAAGGGAGAGAGAAAACAACAACCTGACGTTGTTGGCAGATGGGAAAATGTTGGAATCTATTATAAACAACATTATATCAAGATGCAGAGGAAATAACAGGAGTCAGCAGAGTGAATATGGATTTATGAAACTGAATTCAAGTTTGTCTAAATCCTTTGTAATCCTTTAAGGATGTATCAAATGGAGTAAATCAGGGGAAGAAAGATTGGGTTTTCAGAAGGATTTAGATATTAGGAGGTTGGTGAATAAGGATAAGTAGGTCCTTTTTGAGTTAGCCTGCTGCGGCGGAGACCTCACTATTGGGTCAGGGTACATTTAGCACCCAATTTTGCTGTTGACGTGGATTTCAGTGGGAATGTGAGTGATGATGAGGCTTCAAAGGGATATTGCTTTCTTTCTAATTGCTTGCCAAAGCGGGGTTCTTCTCTGTCACGTGCAAGGATATGCAGGTTCAGATTTCAGATTCAATCAGATTGATTGTCAGAGCACATACATAACATCACATAGAACCCTGAGATTCTTTTACCTGTGGATGAGGCAGAATTACCACTTATTTGGTAATACAAAAAAAAACTGCTCAGGTACCATGCAATTCATTGTCGTGAGAAATAACTTCATAAATCAAAATTGTTTCCCCATACAGTTTTTTGGGATTTTAGAAGATGCTAATTTAAAACTGTGTTGGTTGAAGGAGGTATTACCACAGTAGGAGAATATCCACAGTGTAGGCTAGTCTGATTATTATTTTTCCTCTATTTTTAAATTGAAATTTAATGGCTTACACATCCTCTCCCTTAATATCCCTGTCTCCAGGAGATCTGATTTGTTTTCTGGGTATGGAAGCAGTGCTAAATATTCCAATGTATATAGATGATGACATCTGAATGTTAACCGGCATTCAGCATCCATAAACAATGAATCATGTTATGAATATTGATCTATATTAATTACTTTTCATTTGTTGCATTCACCTTGCTGGTGGTTTCTGCCCATTTAGACCGTTATTATTCTAACAAGGGTCTCTGACTCCCATAGATGTTTATTTCTGATTTCTTCCTCGCTCTCCCATCTGCTGGTGCTCCTCTCCATCCAACATTCTTATTCCAGCATTTACCACATACATCTCCTCACTGAGAAAGACTTTTCCAGGCGGCACGTAGCAGTTAGCGCAACATTGTTACAGGACCAGCAATAGGGATTGGAGTTTGAATCCCGCGCTGTCTGTAAGGAGTTTGTACATTCTCCCTGTTTCTGCGTGGGTTTTCCCTGGGCACTCCTGCTTCCTCTCAGCCTTTCAAAACATACCGGGGTGGGGTATAGGTCAACTGGGTGTAATTGGGCAGCATGGGCTTGTGGGCTGTTACTGTGTTGTATATCTAAATTGTAAAAAAAAGTCTCCATTATGTTTACTTTGTATATTGATTAAGTAACCTGTCATCTTCAGTCGATACACATGCAATTTTGTTTTGTATGTCAACTAGAGAGCATCTCCATTTTTCCAAGCTAACATTTCTCTCCAGTTTACATCTCTGCCACACCTTTGACTCAAGTCATCTAGTTGTCTGAGCACAGCTGTATCTGTTTGAACATGCTGCTTTGAATTATTCCTTTCTATTCATACTTGGGGTATAGGCATTTCTTGCAAGGCTTTTGTCGGCCATCTCTAACAACCCAAGAGGAGATGGGGTGAACCACCAACATGAATCGTGGCCTTGTTCTAGCTGGACTAGTCCATGACTTTGACTCTGGGTGAATGAAGGGACAGCAGTGTAAGACAAAATGAGAGATAGTTGTGATATCATTTACGATACACACATTTGTATTGTGTTAAATGACCATTTATAACTATACTTCACTGTTCTTGGTGTTTTGCAGCACATCATGTTTTGGAAGTTCGACCTTCACACAACATCGCACATTGATACACTTTTAGAACGTGAGGATGTCACGCTCTTTGAGCTCATGGACGAGGAAGACGTCCTCCAAGAGTGCAAGGCCAGTAACCGCAAGCTGGTGGAGTTTCTAATAAGGCCGCATAATATGGAAGCACTTGTCACCTGCATCACAGTGGAACCGTCAGAAGATATGGATGAGAAAGTTCGATACAAGTAAGAGTTTGTTCTGCAGAGTATATTTTAGGTTTGATACAAATTAAAATTCTGCAATGTTCTTGAAATATTTAGGAAAATCAATCCGCTGGAGGAACTCAGCGGGTCGGCCAGCATCCACCGGAGAGAAAGAATGGTGAGCATTTTGAGTTGGAGCACTTCACCAAGATAAAACGCTGACCATTCTTTTTCTCTCAGTGATGTTGCTTGACCAGGTGAGTCCCTCCAGCAGGTTGCTTTTTGCTCCTGATTCCAACATCTGCAGTCTCTTGTGTGGTACAACACACTAAAGTGCTGGAGAAACCCAGCAGGTCATACAGCATCTATGGAAAGCCAATGTGTTTGGTTGAACCTTTCAGGTATGCCAAAAAACAGGCAGACGCTGGAATAAAAAGGTAGGAGGGGAACGAGCATTGGCAGGTTGGCGAAGGTGGGAAAGGGAAGGAAAGAAAGGAGATAACAGCTGATAGTGAGAAAGTAGATTTTAGATGATGATTAAAAATGCCAGACAAAGGGGGGGGGGTCCCGTATTTGTGGGCTGCATTCCATTATCCGTTTGGGAGCTGATAAAATCCTTATTTGATAGTGGTGTGAGACTAGTTGATGAATCCCGAGAGAGTTTTAAGGGATATGTCATTTTATGGAACATCGATACAAATGTTCCAGAAACTAGAGATTAGAAACTATAAATTAGGTGATTTTGTAAGCCATGAGATAGTCTCCTTTTCATAAGTTAGAGCTCGTGGGTTTGCTTCTTGCTGTAACCGAGTTCTCACACTTTGCAAAGTGATTAGAAAGTTTGTTTTTGCAGCTATGTTCATGTTTGCTTTGGAGGAACCTTGGGCCCACTTTAACATTAGGGGAAGAGTAGCGGGCTGAGAAAGATGGCTCTTATTGGAGAAGAAAGGGGCCGGGAACTGGAGGAAAAGAGTAAGAGAGATATAAGAGAAGGAGATTGGAGATTAGTATTGGTGCCATCTGGTTGAAAACTGCTGAGTCAGAATGCAAGGTGTTGCTCCTCCATTTTATGAGTGGCCTCAATCAGGCAGTACATGAGGCCATGGGGCACACATATCAATGTGGCATTAGGATATGGAGTTAAAGTAGCTGGCCATTGGCAGGTCCTTGGTGTTTCAGTAGACAGGCTGAAGGCACTCAATTAAGTGTCCCCTCCGCCGCCCCCCCCCCCCCGCCACCCCCTCCCAAATCTGTAACCAGTCTCCCTGTTAAACAGGAGTCTGCATTAGGAGCACCAAGATATAGTAATTGACCTCTACAGATTGGCAGGAAAAGCATTGCTTCAGCTGGGAGGACTGTTTGTGGCCCTGAGATGTGAGAGAGGAGGTGTAAGTGCAATGGTTTTCTGTTATTTAAACTTTGAATAGCCTGAGACATTTAGAAGTGAAGAAAATATTCATTAACACATTCAGGTGATGCTTTTTCATCTACAGTAGACTCCCCATTATCTGGCACCTCCAGGGATCGAGGATGCCAGCGTATGTGAACTTTCCAGTTGACTGCATCACATTGTTACAATGCCTAACTAATACGTCTGCATTAAGAGCTTAAAAGACAGAGGACAGTGCAAAATGTAAAGTAATTAAAACAAATCAGTATTGTAGTACAGTGTATTTAAATATGAAAAGTTCAATTTAATCAGGTAATTCCCGTAACTTACAAAATTTAAATTCGAACCCTCTTCGCTAGCTCTGTGCTGATTGTGCCGCTGTCATAATTAACCTGCTCTCCTCCAAGTTTGCAGATGAAGCCTTACTAATATATCTAATGCGAATAAAGATTCTTACTAGGTAAAGATAGGGTGAGGCTTTGGGAGAGTCCCAGCAATGTGCGGCATTGGCCAGCTCTTCATCCTGGGTGCCCCCATTTTATTCAAGCACAACTTTATTCAAAATTTATTGAAATAGCTGCTATGATCAAAGCACAACCAAGACATTCAGCTGGCTGAATATTTGCTCCCATCTTCACCAGAGGTATGTGTGTTACTTCAGAGAATTTACTTTTACAATTTTAAACTTTTATTTACATTTTTATTTATTCTTACTGATTTCATTTTTTAAAATTTTCCTTGCTGTTTTTGCCGGTTGCTTGAGATTGTCATTTGTTTGAATTCCAGATAACAGGGGTTTTACTGTCATGAGCTTTTTATCAACTAGCTAGTCAACACCAAGCCACAGACAGCTTTTCTGATGTTCAAAGCCTATGACTATGTAAGACATAAAAGACACCATGAACAAGAAACTCAACCGGACGAACCATATAAATACCATAACAATGAGAGCAGTTTAGGCTGGATATTCGGTGATGTATAACCTGCCATTTGATATCCCAAGACTTTCACACCAAGCAGAAGCATGATGGAATACTTATGGTTGAGTGTAGGCCTACCAGCTTTCAAGAGGCTTGAGAGCATTTGGACAAAACTGCTTATCTGATGGACACTCCAAATATCACCCTAAACATTCCTTCTCCATCACTGTAGCATGCACCATATGCAATATGCACTTCAGTTATTCTCCTTCCTCGGCGTCATCCAAACTCTTAATCTCTGCCAACAAGAAGATGTGGGGCTGCAATTGCATGGGAACACTACCCACAGGCTCACTTCCAATTGTTGTGTTCTAGAAATGGGTCACTGTGCCAGGAAAACTCAGCATGCATGCAAAATGAGGCAGACTTCGTGTTTGGGATTGTGGGCACTTTGACCTGAAGTGATACTCATCTTTCTTGTCCTAACAAATCAGACTTTGCTCCAACATCAGAGAATATCTTAAGTGGCCAGCGTCGTATTTGCCACCTGTCATCCAGCGACCTTCACACCGTAACTGCCATTTTAATGAAAAGCTCTTTCGCATGATGTTGATAATTACCACCACCACTGGGCACCTCCTTCCTCACATGGTCTCTTCTGCCCCCCCCCCCGACCCCCAGATACCCTACGGTGCACAACTCCTGTTGATGATTGTAACCGTGCTCTTTTGAATTTTAATTTCATTCATTTAGTAAGGTGAGAATTATTCTGCTGAACATCTGCAGTCCATTATTGTGTTAGAACAGGTTGCTCAAAGTTCAATAGAAGGTCCTTCCATTTGAAGGAGAGAGGATTAAAATTGCCTAGCAGCATTTTAAAAACATCCAAGACATTAAAACTTTCATCTAAACAGCGTGAGCAATCAAAACCGAATTATGAATGGGCAGGATTACAGAATGTGATCTCAGAATGCTGTTCCAAATATCCTGTAACAGAGATTGAGTTTTAATTTGTAGTTTCAATTTGGATATTAATATTACCAAATACAGAAATGTTTCTGGAGTTGATGTTGCAGCATTGGTAATATTTCAGTTGTTAGTAATTTCGTATCTAGGTCAGGTGGTGATGTATTTGGGCAATGTACCAAGAATCCAGTTCGTAATCTAGACGGAGATGTGCTGAGTGAAAGCTACATTTATTTGGAATCCTATGTGCATGCATATTCCTATAAATCAGCTTGACATTTATGCATCTCTGAGCAGAGCTGGGGGTTCTTGTGGTATATCGGTATTCCGCTCCCTCTGTTTTCACCATAAAAGAAATGCAAGCACGTCCATCTTGTGGCTTTAGGTTACATAATGAGGCAAAAGGAGTTTTTCCAAAAAAAAAAGACACCACAGAAAGTATCAAGAACCATGAGTTATTTTGGAGAAATTTAATGCATCCAAGTTTAAAACTTAAAATACATTGCAAGAGAATTCTAAATAAAAACCATTAGCTCTTGGATGAAAAGTACCTTTCACAGTATTAGAACGTTCCAAAGTACTTACAGCCAACAAACATAGTTTGGCATGTGGTTATATTTGTAACATAAATGATCAAACTTCACAAATTATAATGAAATGTTCAAATTTATTTTTAAATGATGATAGCATTAGGCAATAAATCTTTTTAAAAGGTTTGCTTCCAGGAAAAAAATATTCGGGATTATGATAGACAACTTCAAGCTGAACGCAAAGACTAATTTCAGGTTTCCTGTATCACACAGAAAGTTGGAGAAACATTAAATGAACTTATATTGAATTTAGCATGTTCAATGTCGACACATTGCGTTAGTTCAACTGACTCAAAAATGTTTTGCCGCTGATTTTCGTTTGAATTCAGCATCTGATGCCTTCTTGTGTCAGTGTCCAACAATAGTCGATCAGCACTGATGGATTCCAGTTGCCCTGATGCCGCTTTTCTATTGGTTGCAACGTCCTGGTGAAACCTTTCACCGTGTTCGTCACTGACAGCCCACCAAGATCAACGGGGAAGAAGTCCAAGTGCGAATGCAGAAAATGAATTTTCAATGACATGGTTTTGTCTGCTTGAAGTAGACTTAAAATATGATAGGAAATCACAACAATCGGTTGTATCATTTTTTAAAAGAAAGATATGGGATAGGAAATTTTTAAGATGATTTTCATGACCGGCAGCCTTAATCCATAAAATACGTCCAAAAGTGATCACAGACCAAAATCTTCATTGTCCAATGTAGTTGGATACTTGGGGAACTTCTTTCAAGTTGTTACCATTGGATCTTGGTCCGTGGAACAATAAATGAGCAGTTAGAGCTTCAGTTAACATCTTGTCTACTGGAGGCATGGTTAAGAAAGAGCAGAAATTCAGGGGTAAGCGGGATGTGAAGAATAACATCCCTGTTGACTCAGAAAACTCTTACCCTTGACCACTTAAATTAGTATGTTCATGTTGGCAATGAGAGCCCTGAAAACCTTGGAAATGCCCTGTGAAATCAGTGGAAGGAGTGCATCACTTCTGAAACTACCGACATGATCATCTGTCAGGCACTTTCTACCCCATCTATAAGAGTCTGTGGGGCCCACATTGCCAAAGACTGCCTCTTTTGAGAAGTTGTTTAAAAGTTAGTAGGGTCTTTGGCATCCTTGCATACCTGAAGGTTGTTCACCTCCTCCACAAGTACTCAAGGGTCTGAGTTTAAATGTGGTCTGCAGCTTCTCTACACTGGCTCAGTAGCAAAACTAGGAAAGTCCCCACGGGGTTGTATATTTGCAAAAAAAAAAACCATTTTGGTAAATTAAATAATGAATTTAGGAGACAGTTTGATGATTTAACAAGTCAGGGTTTTACCTGTCATAAAATTCAGTAATATCGTACCGAAGAACCCATTTATTGTTCCATGGTACAAGGAAGAAGCTGAGCCACGAGATCGTTGCATGGAAAAGGGGTTAAAATGCCTTCCTGACTTAGAAACCAGTTCAGCAGCCAAACGACTGGTCTCAGTTCACTTTGCTCTGTCATGTAACCTGGGTTTGTAAAGTGCAAGGGGTGGGGGGGCACTCAGCCTATCATGTCTGCAGGCAAGCAAGCCATCCTTGCATCTTGGACAGGAGTGCTACTAATTATCCGAAATAACCTCTTGACTTTGCAAGCACCCAGCTACCTTAAGCAAATAGTGAACGCGCCTGCAAATGTCAAAACAAATGGATGACCAAGTCAAACTGGTAACAAACTGCACCTCCAAGAAGAAGATGTGAGATGCAGTTTGTATTCATAATTGCAGTGGTGTTAGGAATGATTCCAGGTTGGAGAAAAAAGTTGTTCTTGGAGGCACAAGAAGAAGAATGACAGGATTGCAACCTTGCCTTCTGTATGTTGAGACTTCTGGGGACTTTTACAGAAGCCTTGGAGCTGGGCATGTAATTCCTCATCGGATTCCCTAACATGGCTGAAGAAAAAGGAAACCAAGAAAATAAAGATGGCCTTGTAACTGGAGAGAATGGATGGACTTGGACAGCAAATAGACAAGCTTTTTACCCTTTGCATACAAATGCATTCAAAGCAGCAACATTTTGAAACTTGTACAGAGCCAGAGGGTGTTGGAAGCACACCAACATCACATTCCTAGGAACTCCTGTGACTAACAATGTAAAATGTCTTAATAATTGGCCTTATTTCTGATTTGTTGTATTACTGGCTACGTAGTGAAGTACAGCTCTTGAGTTAAGAGAGCTGTA
This sequence comes from Narcine bancroftii, assembly GCF_036971445.1. Taxonomy (NCBI): domain Eukaryota; kingdom Metazoa; phylum Chordata; class Chondrichthyes; order Torpediniformes; family Narcinidae; genus Narcine; species Narcine bancroftii. The sequence continues at coordinate 63,314,571 of NC_091481.1, forward strand.
TCCTATATTTTTTAATGAGGATGGAAATTAATTTGCCTTCCTGGAATATCGGGTGGTTGTGGGACATTAATTGTTAATGGATAGTTGCATTTACTATAGAGAATTGCAGAAACCCAGTAATGATAGCAAATCTTTGTGTTAGCTAGGATTGGCAATCCATTGTCTGAAAATAAGTGGGAACATTCATTGGTAACTTTTAAAGGGGTGCAGATTATTGAAATGGAACATTTACTGGCGGTGTTTGGGGGAGGGGGGGCAGTGGGGTGGAAAGAAGCAGTGATGTGGGAGTGATTGGATAGATCTGCCAAAGATTCTGCAGACATGATAGGCTGAGTGCCTGCCTCTTGTGCTTTATGAACCCAGGCAGATTACATGACAGAGCAAAGTGAACTGAGCCCCCAGTAGTTTGACTGCTGAATTGGTTTCTATGCCAGAGAGCATCCCAGGATGATATTTACCCCTTTTCCATATAATGATCTTACGGCTCAGCTGCTTCCTTGTCCAAAGGAGAAAACAGCATGGAAACTACTATGCAATTGAATATTATGACAGGTAAAACCATCACTTGTTGAATTATCAGCTAAATTCATTATTTAATTTTACCTAATTCACCAGATAGATTCTTTGGAAAGTGGTGGACAAATACACAGCCCAGTGTGGTCTTAATTAGTTTTGTAATTGGGTGTGGGACAGAGATGGTGCAGAGAAGCTGTATACTATGTTTGAACTCAGTTCCTTGAGTGCTTGTTGAGTAGGAGAGCAAACTGTGCTGCTCGTGACTTGCCATGTGCTTGGATATGCCAGTACCATTGCATCTTCATTTTAAAATTTGTCTATTCCATCCTTTCCAGCTAATGAAGTCCTTTTGATGTGTGGTCACAGCTGTATTGTTGGTATGTTTTTCATAATCTCACATGGTCAGCTGAAGTGGAAGTGTCCAGTGTGAAATTATATAAATTACTTAGTACTCCTCTTCCATTCCTCATGAACACAACATTAAAGTTTCACCTTAGCAGTGAGTTAAAGCAATCTTTTCTTATGCCCTTGCTATACGACAGTGTACAACAGGAGGACACTCGCTCTCTCACGCTGCAGCTATCTTGATTACGCTGAGTGTTGAGAGTATTGTGTTTATCTGCAGGACAGTTATGAGGGTGATGAAATCTTGTGCACAGTTTCAAATTTATCAGGACAGTTGATATTATTAGGACACAGGACCATTGGAAACAGAAGCAGGAGTGAGCCAATCGGCACCTCGTGCTTGCTCTGCCATTCAGTAAGGTCGCGGCTGCTTTCGTACCTCAGCCGGTTTTGCAGTGTCCATAGGTGATAAAGATATACTGGACTTGAGCCCTTCTTCAAGGAATAAGCAAAGAATTTGATGTGCTGCTGTCTGTGGTCAGTATTCAGTTTCATACTCCCACCATACCACCGTTCTAAAACCCTGGTCCCTGTACAGGTATACCCCATTTTACAGATACTTGCTTTTTGAAGATTCACTTTGACGACGAAACCTGTGTTCACTGTCCAAAAGAAATTTGAATGGATCTTTGCTTTTACAAAAATAGCCCTCAATTGTGTGAATGGGTCTTTCCTTTTGGCTTACAAAAGGTTCATAGGAATGCTCTAGTTTTGTAAGGTGGGGTATACCTGTAATGTAAATGAATTGTAAGGTGGGGTATACCTGTAATGTAAATGAATTGTAAGGCGGGGTATACCTGTAATGTAAATGAATTGTAAGGCGGGGTATACCTGTACTGTAAATGAATTGTAAGGCGGGGTATACCTGTACTGTAAATGAATTGGTTTCCTTAAACTGCACATCATTCTGAAATAACTGACCTTTTACTGGGACTGTCCCACTAACCATTTTAAAATCTCTTGTCCCAGATATCCTAATATATCCTGTGAGATCTTGACAGCCGACGTGACTCAGGTTAATGATGCATTGGGTGAGGACCAGTCGCTGTTGAGCCGCCTCTATGCCTTTCTGCAAAATGATAATGTTCTCAACCCTTTGTTGGCAAGCTTCTTCAGCAAAGTAATGGGCATCCTTATCAACAGGAAGAGTGAACAGGTTGGTCACTGGATTTCCTTTCGAAAATCATAACAGGCGAAGGGTTAGAAGATTATATTTCTGTTTGTATTTTCAAATTTAATTTTAAATTTAAATTTAGACGCATCGGCTCCTTCTCGCCCACGACACCAAAATACCCCAATTAACCCATGAGGAGAGATTGAGTCATCTGGGACTGTACTCGCTGGAATTTAGAAGAATGAAAGGGGATCTTATAGAAACGTATAAAATTATGAAAGGCACTGATGAGATAGAGGTGGGTAAGTTGCTTCTATTAATGGGGGAGACTAGAACTAGGGAACATAGCCTCAAGATTCAGGCTAGTAGAATTAGGACAGATAGATTGAGGAGGAACTACTTTTCACAGAAGGTGATGAATCTATGGAATTTGCTGCTCATTGAAGCAGTGGAGGCTATCTCAATAAATGTATTTAAGACAAGGTAGGATAGATCACAGGCACTAGACCACTCCATCGAGGATGCCTACATGAGCAGTGTCTTAAAAAAGCAGCCTCTATCCTCAAGGACCTCCATCACCCAGGCTCTGCCCTCTTCACTCTGCTACCATCGGGGAAAAGGTACAGGAGTGCTTTTGGAGGGTGGGAGGAACCCCATGCAGAGATGGGGAGAACGTGCAAACTCTTTACAGGCAGAGCCAGAATTGAACCCAGGTCCTTAGCGTTGCACGACGCTAACTATGTCACCCCCTTCAATTATAGCTTTTGGAGTACTGAAATGTCTTGGGAAAACTTCAAGGGCATAGACATGGAGTTGATACTAAGATAAGTGAGCAAACGTTCATGGGAAGGTTCAGCTTTACAGATCCGCAAACACAAGAACGATGGGAGACTGTGAGTGATTTCCAACCATTGAATTTGGAATAAGTTTGAATCAATGGCAGGTGGAAGATGAGAATGTTGCCAAAAATCAACAGTGGAAATAGGAGTTGAGCTACATAATAAGGAGCCTGCCTCCCCCAATTGTTTTATAGGTTGCATTTGCTTGTGATTATAATTTTTTTTTTAAAGTTTCTGCATTTTAAATTACTGGCTTGGCTCCATTGACATTGGCACTTGTTAAAGGGGAGTGGAAACTGCATGGCAAAAATACAGAAAAAGGCTGTCATTTTGGTTGGGAAAAATATGTAAGATTTCTGGATGGTTTCAAAGGGACATCAGCATTAGCTTGTTTTTCATCTCTTTCTCTCTTGGGGGAGGGGGGAAATGTTCATGCTGTCCACCTTTGTTAAATTACAATTGCTTTTTGACTTGTTTATACAACCAGCCAAAGCTGATTCTGCCATTGCCCCTCAGCATAGAATTTCATATCGCCCTTGAACTCGGGTCATTACTTGGCAATTTTACAAAGTGCTAGTTAGGCTGCATTTGGAGTATTGTGTGTAGCCACACTGGTGATAGGATGTAATTGAGCTGGAGAGAGTGCAGAGGAGATTCACCAGGATGTTGGACGTCTTGTTAATTCTGGGAGCAAAGATACACAGGGCCAACCTGATGATGGTGTATAAAATTGTATGAGTCAGGGATATGATATGTAGTTCAAATGAAACTTGATGAAGGGCTCAAGCCCAAAGCGCTGGTTATGTATTTTTATCTTTGCTATATAAAATACACTACTAGGTTTCTCCAGCTTTGTATTTTTTAGTTTTTAAATAATTTTTCCCATAGATTTGGGTGAAAGTTTGGAGCTTTAAGAATAATTGATATCTGGAATGTGCTGCCAAAGGTGTGGTGGAATAGGATACATTTAAAAGGCATTTAGACAGGCACTTGTTGGAAAGGCAATGCATACAGCCCTAACACGGGAAAATGGGATTGATTAAATTGGAAAAAACATTGGCAGGTTGTGGTAGGCTAAAGCCCTGTTTCCAAGGCTTCGTTGATCCATGACTCTTCTAATATTTGGCAGCAGATGGGAACAGTGGGTAAGTCTCTGGGCTGTGTTTATTGTTCATTGTTTTGGTACCATACCACCTCAAACACTATAGTATTGTAGCCCACAGCCCACTGAAAGTGCATAAGAGATCTGGCGAACTTCAGTAGCATGGGAATTTGGGTTGCATTTGACAGATTGTGTTTGACAGTCATCCAAATGACTAATGTGGGACTTGCAGGGTGAAAAGGGGACATAATGATCTAATAAAAATCATGAACCTCAACCAACAAAACTTTCATTTCACTTGATGCACAGAGTTTCTGGTTGAGAGCAACACCAATTGTCAGGGTTTGGGATTCAATTTTAACTCGTTTCAAACGGTTAGCATTGGTGTACTTCTATGAATGCATGGTGTAACTTGATAGGATTACAGCAACGTGCCAAGATGAGAAGAAAGATGGTCTGTTTGTTATTGTATTCTTTGATGGGTACCCTGTTCTCCGCACCATCCCATTACTACATCAGACTGGTGTACTGTTTCTAATTGGAGACTATGGCTTTAATGAGGAACAGTGGAAAACAGGCTTAAAGTAGTCTTGTCAATTAGGGATTATTTTTGTTTCTTGAGAAAATTGTAGTTCACTGGAAGAAATGAATTATGAACTTTTTGTGAAATGTTTATTACATAATTTTCAAGATTGCATCAAATTAGATTTGCATAGTGTTTCAAGTTGTGATTTTCAGTTGTAACCCTTTTGAAAACTAGTCTTGATATTTGTACTAAAACATTAAATAAAAACAAAATCAGAATTGCCATATATGGAAAGGTTCAAATCTGGCCACGATCCTGAAAATTGGATGTGATCATCATAAAATAAAAACCAGATTCTGTTGTGATAATTGCCTTACTAAAAGTGTAAGTAATCTGTTTCTTCTACTTTGTCTTGACAGATAGTGGATTTTCTACGGAAGAAGGATGATTTTGTAGGCTTACTGTTGAAACACATAGGAACTTCGGCCATTATGGACCTCCTCCTTAGGCTCCTTACGTGCGTGGAGCAGCCTCATCTCAGGCAAGATGTTATGAATGTAAGTTGATTTGCATTGTTGTTGTTCTCTATGCCATCAACAGCACCTTGAGCAGCAGAATGCTGCTTTTGTGGGGGGGAGGGGGGGAGAAGGGGGAAGCAACATTTAAGCATTCATGCAACACCTGTCTAGAATTAACGCATGGAATTGAAGACTTCACCTCTTGCTTATTGTCGCATTTTGTCTAGGTTGTCAAAATTGGAAAATGTAGGAAAAAGCTTGACAGAAAAGGTGCAAGAAACAAATACACAAGTATTTTAGGTTGATAAACTTCATTACAACTAGAAAGTGCCTGATGCAGTTCTCGTGGAGAGGCTTACAGGATTTTAGGAAAGTCGCTGAATCTTTTGGGAGTGTGATTAATTATATTCGGAGAGTTAGCAAGGTCACACTGCATTATCGGCCTCCTCCCATGCTTTAATTCTCTAAACTGAAGCTGCCTGTTTAGAACATGCACAGCTACGGAGTCCAAATGACATCACTGTGAAACAAGTTTTCCCATGGGCTGACAATGGGGGGGGTGGGGGGGAGTGAATTCCATTTGATTCCTTGCCAAGAACTGCATTTATGCTTAATCTCTAGCCATTTCTGTTCCCACAGTGGCTGAACGAGGAGAAAATTATCCAGAGACTCATCGAGATGATCCACCATTCCAAAGATGAGGATGTAAGTGCCAGCACCCCTGCAAGTCCAGGAAATGTAAAATGAGCCATTTTACTGCTAAGCCCATTATCGGGTCAATATTTTTGAAGGGAATTATGTGGTTAATGTATTATACTATAATTCAGCTTCCTGTTTGACGAAAAATTGATTTTCCACTGTCCTGTAAATCGGATTCCCTGGTTTTCACATTATTTGGGGTGTGCCAGAATTGTAATGCCTTTGGGCAAGAAGGACAAAACTTGGCTCGAAGGGCATGAACCTCTCCACACTAGACAGTTGAAAGTTGAGGCCCTCTTCCGAAACTCGAGGGAATAGTATTCTATTGAAAATTCTTGCTTTGGCTGAGATTTATCTGCTGTATCACCTGTCGCTTTCAGTGCACACAAAAGATCCCATGGTATTATTTTTTTTAAAAACCTGCAAAGATATGAAGAGGCTGTTGTATTTATGGTGGTTGTCATGACCTTTAGATATCCAAAAGTGTTTTGAAGCCAACAAAGTACATTTTGAAGTGGAATCCCTGAATTACTGATTACTGCATGGCAATCTCCTGCAACTAGATATTTTCTGTCATGTTGAAGAATAAAGATTTCCCAGAGCCAAAATGATGAAATGGGATCGATTATGGGCCACAGAGAGAGTCGTCCAGACCTCATCCAATCCAGAAGGCAGGATGGATTCAGTACTACACTGAACTAATGACCTACATTTTTGTACTTGTCGCTGGCAACTGAGGCAATATTTTTCTTCCAGCCAACAGTACAAAAGATTTGGTTCTTATCATTTAACCTTTTTGGATCTTGCTGTTTAAAACAGCTGCTGTTGGAACATCAATACTAGTGAATTAAATTACCTATGAAAAAACCATTTAAGTGCGAGTCAGACAACATCATCAAGTGTTCAACTTTTACTTTATCAGACAGGAGGCTTTCCTGTTGGAAAGCATCATGCTAAATGGAGGCAGTGCTGAGGAGATGCACCAGGTTGATTCCAGAGATGAGGGGATTAACCCATGAGGAGAGATTGAGTTGTCTGGGACTGTACTCGCTGGAATTTAGAAGAATGGGAGGGGATCTTATAGAAACGTATAAAATTATGAAAGGCACTGATGAGATAGAGGTGGGTAAGTTGCTTCTATTAATGGGGGAGACTAGAACTAGGGAACATAGCCTCAAGATTCAGGCTAGTAGATTTAGGAGGAACTACTTTTCACAGAAGGTGATGCATCTATGGAATTTGCTGCTCATTGAAGCAGTGGAGGCTACTTCAATAAATGTATTTAAGACAAAGTGGGATAGATCACAGGCACTAGGCCACTCCATTGAGGACATTTACATGAGGCAGGGTCTTAAAAAAGCAGCCTCTATCCTCAAGGACCCCCACCGCCCAGGCCCTGCCCTCTTCACTCTGCTACCATTGGGGAAAAGGTACAGGAGCCTGAAGACGAGCAGTCAGCGGCACAAGGACAGCTTCTTCCCCTCTGGCATCAGATTCCTGAATGATCACTGAACCAAAGACACTGCCTTATTTTCGTGCACTATTATTTGTTATTTATTATTTTTTTAATAGTAATTTCGTAAGTTGGTTATAATATGTACATTTCCACTATGACGGTACTTCATTTCTTTTTTTTTTTATTTTTTTTATTTTTCACACTATATGAACCAAAATACACACAAACATTTCCCTCTTGAATATACACAGTGTCATTTTCTCCCCTTTCTCCCCCCTCCCTTCCCTCCCTCCTTCCCACCCACTAAACGTTCAACATATACAATACATTAAACCCATTAAACAATGTCATCACACAATGAAACTTGCATCATCTACTGTTACACCCTGGGTCAGTTCATTTCGTCTTCTTCTCATTCTATCATTTTAGGGGGTGGAGGTCCACGGTAAGCCCTCTCTGTTATGTTTCATGTTCAAATTTGTTCAAATAATGTGACTTTATTTTTTAAATTATATGTTATTTTTTTCCAATAGAATACATTTATTCATTTCTATGTACCATTGCTATACTCTCAGGCTCTCTTCCATTTTTCAAGTTGACATTATACATTTTTTTGCTATTGCTAAGGCAATCATAATAAATCTTTTTTTGCACTTCATCCAGTTTGAGGCCTAATTCTTGACTTCTTATATTACTGCGAAGAAAGATCTCTTGATTTTTTGGTATGTTGCTTTTTGTGATTTTATTTAATACCTGATTTAGATCTTCCCAAAACCTTTTTGCTTTCTCACATGCCCAAATTGCATGTACTGTTGTTCCTGTTTCCTTCACACAGCGAAAACATTTATCTGATAGTGTTGGATCCCATGGATTTAACTTTTGGGTGTGATATATAGCCTGCGTAACCAATTATATTGTATCATGCGTAACCTCGTGTTTATTGTTTTTCTCATAGTTCCGGAGCATAGCTTTTTCCATATTTCACTTTTTATCTTTATGTTTAGATCTTGTTCCCACTTTTGTTTGGGTTTACAGCTTATTTCATTATTTTCCTTCTCTTGCAGCTTGATGTACATGTTTGTTATAAATCTTTTAATTATCATGTGTCTGTAATCATATATTCAAAGTTGCTTCCTTCTGGTAACCTCAGTCTGCTTTCCCAATTTGTCCTTTAAGTAGGTTTTCATTTGGTGGTATGCAAACATTGTACCATGAGTATACCATATTTGTACTTCATTTGTTCAAATGATAATAAATTATTTCCCAAAAAGCAATTTTCTATTCTTTTAATCCCTTTTCTCTCCCATTCTCTAAAGGAAAGGTTATCTATTGTGAAAGGGATTAGTTGATTTTGCATCAATAGTAATTTTGGTTGTTGGTAATTTGTTTTTTTCCTTTCTATGTGAATCTTCTTCCAAATGTTGAGCAGATGGTGCACTACTGATGTTGCACCAGTTTTTCATCCCACTTATAAAGTATATGTTCTGGTACCTTCTCTATTTTATCAAGCTCTATCCTGGTCCAATCTGGTTTTTCCCTTGTTTGATAAAAATCTGATAGATATCTTAATTGTGCTGCTCTGTAATAATTCTTAAAGTTTGGTAGCTGCAAACCACCTTGTTTGTACCATTCTGTTAATTTATCTAGCGCTATCCTCGGTTTCCCCTCTTTCCATAAGAATTTCCTTATTATTTTCCTTAGGTCATTGAAGAATTTCTCTGTTAAGGGAATTGGTAACGATTGAAATAGGTATTGTATCCTTGGGAAGATATTCATTTTAATGCAATTTACCCTTCCTATTAGTGTTAGTGGTAAATCTTTCCAATGTTCTAAGTCATCTTGTAATTTCTTCATTAATGGCTGATAATTTAATTTGTATAGCTGGCCTAGATTATTATCTAGTTGAATACCTAGGTATCAGATTGCTTGTGTTTGCCATTTAAATGGTGATTCTTCTTTAAACTTTGTGAAATCCGCATTATTCATTGGCATCGCTTCACTTTTATTTGCGTTGATCTTGTACCCCAATATTTCTCCATATTCCTTCAGTTTCTTATGTAATTCTTTTATTGATAATTCTGGTTCTGTTAGGTATACTATGATGTCATCTGCAAATAGACTGATTTTATATTCCTTCTCTTTTATTTTTATCCCTTTTATTTTAGTTTCTGTTCTTATCAGTTCTGCCAGTGGTTCTATTGCTAAAGCGAACAGTGAGGGAGATAGTGGACATCCCTACCTAGTTGACCTGCTTAATTTAAATTGATTTGATATATATCCATTTACTGTCACCTTCGCCATTGGACCCTTATATAATGCTTTAATCCAATTAATATATTTCTCTGGTAGGTTGAACTTCTGTAATACTTTGATTAAATAATTCCATTTTACCCTGTCAAAGGCTTTCTCTGTGTCTAAAGCAACAGCCACTGTTGGCGTCTTATTTCCTTGTACTGCATAGTTAAGTTAATGTACTTACAAACATTGTCCGTTGTTCGTCTTTTCTTAATAAATCCAGTTTGATCTAGTTTCACTATTTTTGGTACACAGTCGGCCAATCTGTTTGCTAATAGTTTTGCTATTATCTTATAATCTGAGTTAAGTAGAGATATTGGTCTATACGATGCTGATGTTAGTGGACCTTTCCCTGTCTTTGGTATTACTGTAATTATTGCTCTTTTACATGAATCTGGCAAGTTTTGTGTTTCTTCTATCTGGTTCATTATTTCCAGGAGAGGAGGAATTAGTAACTCTTTAAATGTTTTATAGAATTCTATTGGGAGTCCGTCCTCCCCAGGCGTTTTATTGTTCGGTAGCTTTTTTAATATATCTTGTATTTCCTCTATTTCAAATGGTTTTATCAATTTGTTTTGCTCCTCCTTGCAATTTGGTAGTTCAATTGTAGCTAGAAACTCATCTATTTTGTTTTCTTTCCCTTCGTTCTCAGTTCGGTATAATTGCTCGTAGAATTCCTTAAAGTTTTCATTGATCTCTGTTGGGTTATATGTAATTTGTTTGTCCTTTTTCCTTGATGGCAATACAGTTCTTTTAGCCTGTTCTGTTTTAAGTTGCTAGGCTAGTATTTTGTGCGTTTTTTTCTCCTAGCTCGTAATACTTCTGCTTTATTTTCATTATGTTCTTCTCCACTTTATACATTTGTAATGTTTCGTATTTTATTTTTTTGTCTGCCAATTCTCTTTGTTGTATCTTCCCTTGTTGCTAGTTCCTTTTCTGTACTTACTATCTCCCTTTCCAGCTGTTCTATTTCCTGATTGTAGTCCTTCTTCATCTTAGTTACATAACTTATTATCTGCCCTCTGATGAAGGCTTTCATTGCATCCCATAATGTAAATTTATCTTTCATTGATTCCTTATTTATTTCAAAGTACATTTTAATTTGGCGCTCAATAAATTCTCTAAAATCCTGTCTTTTAAGTAGCATGGAGTTTAATCTCCATCTATATGTTCTTGGTGGGATGTCCTCCTTTTCTCTCTTTGGCTTGGCTTCGCGGACGAAGATTTATGGAGGGGTAATGTCCACGTTAGCTGCAGGCTCGTTTGTGGCTGACAAGTCCGATGCGGGACAGGCAGGCACGGTTGCAGCGGTTGCAGGGGAAAATTGGTTGGTTGGGGTTGGGTGTTGGGTTTTTCCTCTTTTGTCAGTGAGGTGGGCTCTGTGGTCTTCTTCAAAGGAGGTTGCTGTCTGCCGAACTGTGAGGTGCCAAGATGCACGGTTTGAGGCGATATCAGGAGTGTGGGTATGACAACGGCTCTGTACATGCTAATCTTTGAGAGGTTTTTCAGTTGGTTGTTTTTCCAGACTCTTGTGTAGTCTTCCAAAGGCGCTATTTGCCTTGGCGAGTCTGTTGTCTATCTCGTTGTCGATCCTTGCATCCGATGAAATGGTGCAGCCGAGATAGGTAAATTGGTTGACTGTTTTGAGTTTTGTGTGCCCGATGGAGATGTGGAGGGGCTGGTAGTCATGGTGGGGAGCTGGCTGATGGAGGACCTCCGTTTTCTTCAGGCTGACTTCCAGGCCAAACATTTTGGCAGTTTCTGCAAAACAGGACGTCAAGCGCTGAAGAGCTGGCTCTGAATGGGCAACTAAAGCGGCATTGTCTGCAAAGAGTAGTTCACGGACAAGTTGCTCTTGTGTCTTGGTGTGAGCTTGCAGGTGCATCAGATTGAAGAGACTGCCATCCGTGCGGTACCGGATGTAAACAGCGTCTTCATTGTTGAGGTCTTTCATGGTTCCAGTTCTATTGCTAATAACAGGGGTGAGTGATCAGATAACAATCTAGCTTTATATTCCGTTTTCCTAACTCTCCCTTGGATATGGGCTCACAACAGGAACAGGTCAATCCTTGAGTATGTTTTATGTTTACTCGAATAATATGAGTATTCCTTCTCCTTTGGGTCTTGTCTCCTCCATATATCCAAAAGTTGCATTTCCTGCTTTGATTCAACCATAAATTTGGCTACTTTGTTCTTTCTGCTAGTCTTTTGTCCAGTTTTATCCATCTCTGAATCCAAATTAAGGTTAAAGTCCCCTCCTATCAATATATTCCCCTGCGTATCTACAATCTTCAAAAAAATATCTTCTATAAATTTTTGATCCTCTTCATTAGGTGCATATATATTGACCAAATTCCAGAGTTCTGAATATATCTGACATTTTAACTTTACATATCTCCCTGCTGGATCTATTATTTCCTCATCTATTTTGATTGGTACATTTTTATTGATTAATATAGCTACATCTCTGGCTTTTGAGTTATACGATGCTGCCGTTACGTGTCCTACCCAGTCTCTCCTTAATTTATTGTGTTCCACTTCAGGTAGATGCAGTTCCTGCACGAATGCTATATATATTTTTTCTTTTTTTGGTAAATTTAACAGCCTCTTCCTTTTGATTTGGTTATGTTTTCCGTTAATATTTATAGTCATATAGTTCAACATGGCCATCTCATACTCTGTTTACATCTCATTTCCGCTTCCTCACCACCACCTTTTCCCATTTTCATTTCTCAGTTTTCTTTTTTTGAACGCACTGTATGACAACACTTCTAAAACATAAAATATTTCAACCTTTCCCACATCTAAAATTCCTTTAACCCCAAGTGTTCCCTCTCTCTCTGAGTCACCCCTTATCCCTTGACGGGCAATCACAACTCCCCTCTCCATTCGGACTGCGAACTGATTTTGCAGTGACTGTTATTCTCTCCCACTCAACCCCCTCCAGAAAAGATTTTTATCTTCACATTACAACAAAACTCCCCCTCTTTTCTTTTCATTTATTTTTTTAACCCCTCCTCTTTCCCCCCTTCTCCCTTACTTCCCTTTTCTTCCCTCTTTTAGTTCTTACTTATACATTATTTTTACATCTTTATATGTAGTTTATCGTCCTTCTTTGTTCTTGTTACATCTCTTCATCTCTCTTTGTGTCCTGCAGGTGTTCTACAAATTCTCGTGCTTTCTCCGGATCTGAGAACAGACTGTTTTGCTGCCCTGGGATAACTATTTTAAGCACCGCTGAGTATCTTAACATAAATTTATAGCTTTTTTTCCATAGGATCGATTTTGCTGCGTTAAACTTCTTCCTCTTCCTTAGGAGCTCAAAACTTGCGTCTGGGTAGAAAAAAATTTTTTGACCTTTGTATTCCAATGGTTTCTTGTCTTCTCTCATTTTATTCATTGCCTTCTCCAATATATTTTCTCTTGTCGTATATCTCAGAAATTTTACTAAAACAGATCTTGGTTTTTGTTGTGGTTTCGGGGTTAATGTTCTGTGTGCCCTTTCTATTTCCATTCCTTCCTGCATTTCTGGCATTCCCAGAACTTTTGGGATCCATTCTTTTATAAATTCTTTCATATCTTTGTCTTCTTCATCTTCCTTAAGGCCCACTATCTTTATATTGTTTCTCCTACTATAGTTTTCCATTATATCCATCTTCTGAGCTAACAACTCCTGTGTTTCTTTAACTTTTTTGTCACTTTCTTCCAATTTTCTTTTTAAGTCGTTCACTTCCATTTCTACCGCCATTACACGTTCTTCCACGTTTTCTAATCTTTTCCCTACATCTGTTATGACCAGCTCTATTCTACTCACTTTTTCTTCTGTACTTTTCATTTTTCTTTTCATTTCACTAAATTCTAGTGTCATGTCAACCATTATTTTAATGCTTTCATTTGCTCTTGAAAATTTTTTTTATCTATGTACTGTCCATTCATTTTACCTCCTATTCCTCTATGCAGAGCTTGGTGTTCTCCTTCTTCTTCTTCTTCTGTGTCTACTCTTGGGTTTGTGTCTTCTATTTCTCTTCCTTGTATCTGTGTCTCTTTTGACTTTCTGGTTGAGCAACTTGTCTCAGTTTGTTGGGTTTTTTTTCCATGGTTTCTTGATGTTGGTCCTCTTCTTCTGGGCTGGTTATCTGTTGTGTCTCTTGCTTCCTTTTTTCTTTCTCACCCCTCCCTTTCCCATTGCTTTCTTTATCTTTCAGCTGAGAGCCCTGCTGTCGGGCATCTCTCAGCTGCTCCCCCCTCCCTTCAGTGTTCTCCTTGTCATGCGCAGTTGCGCACCTTTGTTTGGCTCAGTGAGCCATTTTTGAAGTCCCGCGGTCGATGGGTCGCGAGCCTGTGGAGTCCCCATTAACCTCGGGGAGTGGGCTCCTCTTTCCACAGCGGGTCCCTGCTTTTTCATGCAGGTAAGGCATTCACCTTTCTCTTCCGATGTCTTTCCTTCTTCTTTTCTTCCCGTTGTTTTTGGTTTTTCTTTCTTAGGTGTCATTTTCTCCACACCTTTATTTTTTATTTGTTGTGATTTGTGTGTCTGGGGCTTTGCTTTTTCTTCGCTTTTTTTCTTCTTTTCTGGAGAGGACTGGTATTTTCCTACCGGACACTACTCCATCATGTGACTCCCTCGACGCTACTTCATTTCATGACAGTAAATTCTGAGTCTGATTTTTACCTAGTAGGGGGATCAAGGTAGAGGAGTAAAAGGCAGGTACCGTAGGTGGAGGTGAGCCTATCATCGGATCAGCCATGATCTCATTGAATGGCGGAGCAGACCTGACAGGTCAGATGGCCGGCTCCTGCTCCTATTTCTTATGTTCTTGTGTTAAATCAAGCTTTCACACAGCTTTTAGTGACCCAATGAGTTGGTGCATTGCCCATTTCTCTAGAAATGTCTCTTCCAAAAGGTAGGTGAGGCCCAGTTGTGTATTTTTGAACAGTAGCTTGGGTGAGGGCACTGCTGAAATGCCCGGACTAGCTAAATCCCAGTTCTCTGTAGATTCAGTATCTCCAGCCAATCTTCTTCCTGAGGTTAAGGGAAAATTGGGTATTAGATGCGACTGCAGATGCTTTGTTCAGACACCTGATATCTGAAAAGGAAAAGCTAATAGGGAGGTGTCAGTCTTGGCAGCAGATGTGTACTTCCAATCTTTTATTCTGCAATTTGCCCTTCTCCATTTTGGAAAAACAACTTTTTTTTGGATCTATTAATTTTATAGATGGTGTCTGATCGTAGGATATCCAAGTGGCAATGATCCTAAAGTATAATTATATTTAATACAAATTTTAATTGATTTATAGAAAGGAATATCTAAAACGTAGATTGTTCAGAAAGAAATTATTAGAAGTTTTAAGCATAAGTCCCAGTGGAGCAGTTAACCCACAGGTTGAAGAACCCCCTACCAATTTGAGTGTCTAATTTGATGCTCTGTACCCACCCTGCGGATATAATATTGCTTCGCAAGATATTAGCTTGAACCTTTAAAGCCCCAACTGTCCATTTAGGTGAGCATTAAATTATCCTCCATACTAAAAGAGAGAGCAGGCTGGCTTTGATACCTGTCTCATCAACAGTCCCAAAGCAACCATTTATTTTGTGTGCAAATTGGCAGCTATATAGACAACTAATCTGCCCGAGAATGTACTTAAAAAGTTGATCACTTATGAAGCATAGGAAAATCTTATCTATTTGTTCGCGGCAATGAACATTACTGGCAGATGCAATTAAAACCCCTGGTATCCGGCACCTACAGGGATTGATAGATGCCGGATAAGTTAATTTCCCGCTTGTTTGAGACTGTGTGTTGCGTGAATGGAGAACTAACGTTAAACTTCTGGGTTTTTTTCCCCCAATTTTTGCGATTTTTAAAAAATTTTTTAATTTTTATTTTTTGGGGGGGGCAGTTTCTTGAGGCTACTGGTTGCTTGAATTCCAGATATTCTAGTATTGCTCCTAAGTTGGGAAGAGGGTAGAGAGTTAACAGTTTTGGTGGATCTTGAGACGCGCAAAATTGCAGATGCCGGAAACTTTCTCCTCTCTCCGCATACTGGCTATCTCCCCTCTGCATCCTCAGTCTTGATGAAGGGTACCGGCTCAAAATGTCGACCAATCATTTTCTCCCAGTGACGCTGCGTTCCTCCAGCAGTTTTTCTTAATGAATCTAGAGTTGGGCACAAGCCGGTCCAGATAAAAATGGCAAATGAAGCAGATAAATATTTGCAACAATCTGTCGCTTTATTGTCACTGCCTACTGAAACGTTTCTTTGATCCTAAGCAGCGGCCCGGTCCTCTCTGATGACCATAAGTGTAACCTTGCGAGCAGAACTCTGGTTCAATGAAACTGAATGTCCTAACTTTTGTGTCTTTGCTTTCTTCATCTCAGCAACACTCTAATGCATCCCAGTCCCTCTGCGATATTATCCGACTAAGCCGCGAACAAATGATTCAAATTCAAGACAGTCCGGAACCTGATCAGCTGCTCACCACACTGGAAAAGTAAGCTTAATGAGTTTCATTTTGATTTATGGCAGTGGGATTGCTTTTGTGCTTTTCTGTGAGGTAATATTACCTTCCCTCTATCTCTGAAGACTGTGACGGAACTTAAAAATCTCAGCAAGTAGGATAATTATTTGTATTTATTTATGGGATGTCGTCAGCTTCATCTGCCTTTAAAAAAAATGTTGCTGTCACCTTCTTGAACTGCTCCAATCTATGATTTTAAAAAAAAATTGGGCATTGTTCCAGGATCTAGATGAATAAAATGAAAGAAATAGCAGAGAACGAGTCAGGTTACCGAAGGAGAGATTCCATGTCCTGCTGTTCTAAATGGGAGAGACCAAGGTTTTGGGAGGCACTGTTAAAGAAGCCCAGATGAGTATCTGTAGTGCATATTGTAGATAGTTTGGTGGTGAAAGAGAACGTTTCAGGTGGAAACTTGAAAATTACTGTACGTGTAATGATCTCTCCCCCAGTGTTTTGGTTCCTGCTGACCTTTGAGTCCAGGCTGTATCGGCTCTGCACAGGGAGTGGAGGGCTTCTCTTTCAATTCAGTGACACACCCAATGACACAAATCAAATAACCGCTGAAATACAAAGATGTGTTTCTGCTCCCCCTTTGATTTGCTTTCAGTAGTGTTGCTGCCTACGATGGGGCCTTCAGCACCAGATTTGCAGCTATTCCTTTGTTGGCTTTAGTTTCCCCAGAAGGCAAGGTACCTGTCCTAAGATGTAATGTTAGGGCTCAGACCACTTTATTGGGCAATCATGCATTGCACAAGGCTACCCATGCTGATCTATTGGGGACATTTTAATCATTTAAAGAACCATGCGAGCTGCATAGCCAAGAAATGTTCGATGGTGTAAACCTTAGACAGTTTTTCAAATGGCCAGTAGCTGCAGGGTCTGGATAGAAAGGGATTTTTATAGTGAACCTTGAGAAGATATGAGGGCACCTACAAGAGACAGTGTCTTCAGGGAGCAGCCTCTATCCTCAAGGATCCCCGCCACCCAGGCCATGCCCTCTTCACTCCGTTACCCTCAGGGAAAAATTTACAGGAGCCTGAAAATGGGCGCTCAGCGGCACAAGAACAGCTTCCCCTCTGCCATCAGTTTTCTGAATGATCACCAACACTGCCTCACTTTGTCTTGCACTATTTATTTATTTTGAAGTATGGTTAATAGAAATGTTTGCTCTGTGATGGTGCCGCAAAACAACAAATTTTGTGATACATTCATGACAAATTGTGATTTTGATTTTCAGAGCTCAGGATCTGAGACTTCCACTGGACGATTTTTTTCCTTTTAATTCCTTAATCTCATCCCAGCAGTAAAACGTTTGTTTGGGATTTCATACCAAGTGGCTCACTTGAATTACTTTGCACACTTCTGGTGCAATACAGTGTCTTTCCAAGAATTATGTATAATGGGCATTGGATTTGGTTCCATGATCTGTTTCTCCTGCAGTCAATTTGCAGAGGGTATGGTTCCTGAGAGTTGGCCTCAAGGCAAGAGTAAGTGGGTGTGAAAGCTCCCAACTGTTGATTGAGAGTGTGCAGTGTTTTTAAAGTACTGTTTTTAGAGCAGTGTAGTTGGGTTGCTTCTAAATTGTTTGATTTTTGTTAAAATCACAATCTCCATTTGATTCACTTCCTCAGACAGGAAACTATCAAGCAGCTTCTTAGCAACATGTTTGATGGCGAGAGGAATGAATCGGTGCTTGTTAATGGGATCCAGGTACTCCTGACACTATTGGAAACACGTAGACCCCGGTATGTATACTGTAATCCAAAGGCACAACAAGTGTATTGTAGATGCTCTAATCCAGTTTTCACCACTCCTTTCCCACCCACCCCCCCAACCTTTTTAAACAGGTGCCTGCCTGCTTTTCGTTCATACCTTGACAAAGGGCTTCCTAAAGATACTGTGTGAC
This sequence comes from Narcine bancroftii, assembly GCF_036971445.1. Lineage (NCBI taxonomy): Eukaryota > Metazoa > Chordata > Chondrichthyes > Torpediniformes > Narcinidae > Narcine > Narcine bancroftii. The sequence continues at coordinate 63,332,467 of NC_091481.1, forward strand.
CTGCTGAGTTACTTTGTGTGTTGCATTACAATCGCGGCGTCTGCGGACTCTTCAGTTTAGCTGCACTGCTGGCAGGGTTTTAATGTATCAAACTGTGTGCGAGGCAGGGCGCATGGTTTTTTTGCAGCACCTCTGTCCCTTGAACTCTAGACGAGCAAAGTTCTGAGGTTTGACCACAAAGGATATCAGTCACGCATTCAGTTAGAAACGCAAGCCCTGGCTAATCTTCCATAATGAATGGTAGCAACTCATACAGCAGTTAACTACTGAGCAATCGCAAATCTTTACACAAGATCCTGTCGAGGGTGTATCCGTACCAAAAAAGCAAACTGCTGGAAGAATTCAGCAGGTCAGGTGGTGTCTATGGAGGCAGAGGGGATAGTCAGCATTTTGGGTTTAGACCAGGGGTTTCCAACCTGGGGTCCATTTGCACTTTTCAGGGGGTACATTAGGTCTGAGAGAATAACCACCATTAATTTTTAGGGGTACACGAGAATCTATAAAAATGTCCGAGGGGTACAGAGGAACAAAAAGGTTGGGAATCCCTGGTTTAGACCTTGCGTCATTGCGGTATTCGGCAGCTTATCTGGATATATCCAGCATGTTTCATGAAACATGTTTCATGAAGTTCCACTTCTTCATGTGGAAACTTTTTATTTCTATTTTTCTTGAGGACTTGGATATAACTGGTAAGACTTGTACATGTTACTTATCTCAAGTTGCCATGTTACTTATCTTCACCCTCCGGTGAAGGTTCTGCCACAAAGTAAAGAGCTGGCACTTTTAACCACTGCATCCCCTCCGGTGAAGGTTCTGCCACAAAGTAAAGAGCTGGCACTTTTAACCACTGCAACCCCTCCGGTGAATGTTCTGCCACAAAGTAAAGAGCTGGCACTTTTAACCTCTGCATCCCCTCCGGTGAATGTTCTGCCACAAAGTAAAGAGATGGCACTTTTAACCACTGCATCCCCTCCGATGAAGGTTCTGCCACAAAGTAAAGAGCTGGCACTTTTAACCACTGCATCCCCTCCGGTGAATGTTCTGCCACAAAGTAAAGAGATGGCACTTTTAACCACTGCATCCCCTCCGGTGAAGGTTCTGCCACAAAATAAAGAGCTGGCACTTTTAACCACTGCATCCCCTCCGGTGAATGTTCTGCCACAAAGTAAAGAGCTGGCACTTTTAACCACTGCATCCCCTCCGGTGAATGTTCTGCCACAAAGTAAAGAGATGGCACTTTTAACCACTGCATCCCCTCCAGTGAAGGTTCTGCCACAAAGTAAAGAGCTGGCACTTTTAACCACTGCAACCCCTCCGGTGAATGTTCTGCCACAAAGTAAAGAGATGGCACTTTTAACCACTGCATCCCCTCCAGTGAAGGTTCTGCCACAAAGTAAAGAGCTGGCACTTTTAACCACTGCAACCCCTCCGGTGAATGTTCTGCCACAAAGTAAAGAGATGGCACTTTTAACCACTGCATCCCCTCCAGTGAAGGTTCTGCCACAAAGTACTGCATCCCTTCTGGTGAAGGTTCTGCCACAAAGTACTGCATCCCCTCTGGTGAAGGTTCTGCCACAAAGTAAAGAGAGATTTCAGGATTTCGACACAGCAATGATGAGTGACCAAGGAATCGTGTTCAAGTCAGATCAGTGTGTGACTGGGGAAGATGTCTTTGTCTTTGAAAAAAGCCGTAGGAATAGCCCCAACAAGGGACTGCAATTTGCTCTGCAGGTGAAATAGCTGGAGCCACTGTGTGCCAGTGATGTAGGGAGTGATTGTTTAGGGTAGGTGAAAGAGCCCAACCTAGCAAGCTACTTTGTCCCAGGCCACTGGTTCTCATCCATGTGGGATTTTTAAAAAAAATGTTAAATAAAATACTTTAAATTAGATAAAGATGCAGTTCTTACAGAGCTGCTTTTGTCTTGCTCAGCCATTGCCACTAATGGGCCATGGCATGTTAGGCTGGAGGCCAAGAGAGACTTAGGCTGAAAAAGGTTGAGAACCACTGTCCTAGATGGACATCTTCAGCCTGAGATGATGAAGGTATTGAAGTAACCCATGGTTAGGGTGGTAAGCATGACCCCTTTGGGCCCAGGATGGTCATCAGAAATTAAATGATTCACTTTCTCATTCACTAACACTTGCATCCTTCAGGGATGGACTAATCACCCTAGATTATTTATCCAGACACCTGGTATAAAACTTGTACCAGTAACTGAGCAATGATGGTTACTGATGAAAATAGCTTTGCAGTTCTTCCCCTTCAACATCCTAGGGATTACTGTAAGCCAGAATCTCTGCTGGACCAGCTTCCTACATTGTAGCTACAAGGGCTAGTCAGAAAGCTGGATGAATAATTTGCTTTGTTACAGGACATCTTACCATTGATGTCCAGATTTTTTTTTAAATGTAAAGGGAGGTCTTAGAAATGGCCAAAGTGGCAGCATTTGAACGCACGTCTCACAAACAGTTTGATAAATTGGACGCCTCTACACAAAAATTCGGGCAAATATCTCAGAAGGAAATAGAGTTGGATGTTGTGGTGAAGCAAATTAATGAACTGCAGATTTTTCTGTTATTTGAGGTCTAAATAGACACAAGGTTATTTTTGTTTGCTGCCATGTTTCTATTTTACAGATAAGCTTATGTTTTGTGATGTGATTTATATAACTTTAACTCTGACTCAAGGGTTTGGGGAAACTTTTTTAAAATAAAAAAAAATAATTTCTCTTGCCCTGGTAATTTCCCAGTCTGGCACAACCACCTTGTAGTTTTCACATTAAAGTACCATAAATATGCATGTATAATGTGAAAAATTTTTGTACCAAAATTCGAGCTCCAAGTAGGAGGTCGCATTATACACGCATATTTACGGCAGCGCGAATTGGGCGGGCGAGGGGGGAGAGACACGGCAGCGCGAATCGGGTGGGCGAGGGGAGGGGGGTCGTATTATACACGGGGGTAAATTTTTTCTCCCTTTTTCCCCTCAAAAATGGGGGGTGGGGGCTCGCATTATACATGTATATTTATGATAAGTGAAAATCAACTGGAAATGCAGCAGGAGGTGACCTCATTCATTCTCACTACAAATAGGGCAGCAGGTTAATGCTTTGATGTCTCCGGCTGAGTCTGTTTATTGGTCCAGAAACATGATTCTGTTCGAGGCTGAGATGGATTTTCGGGGGACAACTGGGCAGGAAAATGTGGAATTGGGGGAGGAGATGATCCCAAGTGGCAGAACATTTTAGTGGAGCTAAATGTACGTTTTCCTATTCTTTGTCATCTTAGGGCTGGGAGATTGGGTAACCTCCTGTACACAATATGTCAGTGAATTTTCAAGAATACATTTTTGTTTAAATGTTTTGAGGCAGAGATGAGAAATGGTGGCTGGTAGTAGGAGTTTTTATGTGGTTAAAGTAAGGGAAGTAGATGAACTTAGACAGGAAATAAGCTATTAAAACATACAGCAGAGAATGCATCATTAATTACAATATATGCTTCTGTTTTGAATCTTTTTGAGCACATGGAAAATGATTTGCCCCACTTCTTCAGTATCTTTAGACAAAGCTTGCCAACTTTATCTCAATACTTAATGTTGATGGAGCTCCACAGCCTTACTCAAATACAATTAGGGATGTTGTCATTGCCAGTGACGCCAACAACCCATTAATGAATAAAAATAGATTGATTCATGATTTGGGTCATTATAAATCTGAAATAATTTCCCTTCCATTCCTTCCCTACCATTATATATTTACAGATCAGATGAAAGCTTTCTCAAAGTGCCGGCTTGTTTGAAGGTTTCCGATCTTTTGATTTTCAAAACTTAACTTTTTGTTGGTCCACCCTAGACTCCTTTAAATCTGACTTTAATAAAGTCAGCATCATGTTTAGAAACTGGAGGAGGGGTCCCTTTGGTCGCTCTAGATGCAGCTCACAGTCTTTTTTTTTTAAATATTTTATTTATAAATTTTCAAACCAATTCCAGTAATCCATTATATACAAAATTCACCTTTGAGTCTGAGCCCTCCCTCCCCAACCCCCCACCCCTATCCCCACACTCAACAGACCACAATTATGCAGAACATTCAAGACACCCACATTGAAGAGAGGGAACATATCAGGGATTTGTCATGGCCTGACAGCTGATTGGGATGGAATGGACCTTTCTTGCCCCTCCCTCAGTAGAAAGCTAGATGGGGAAGGCAAGGCGGGCAGCTCACAATCTTGGGCAAAAGTAAAAACACAGTGCTGGAGAAAGTCGGCAGGTCAAACAGTGTACTTTATTTAACTTCAACCCGTGTTTGCCGACTTTCGTGTTTTACTCCCACTTCCTAGGCAGTTGTCTGAAATCTGTGCACTTATTTTCCTGCAAAGTTCCAGGTTACCAAATGTTTTAAAACCAAAGGTAGGTTGCTCAGGAATGTGTTAGCTGGAGAAGTCCATTTAGCACGACAGACCTCTCTTGACTTACTCTCGATTCCATGTTCTTTGATCTCTGATTTAGAAATATCTAACATTTGGATTTAAATATTGAGGGGTATAATCAAATCAGATTTTGAACTGACTAAGCAGCGAACAGTAAAATCCCCGTTATCAGGAATTCAAGCAACCCGCAGCCGTCAAAGCAGGCTTCACTTTTGTCCTTTAGCGCCTGAGAGGAGAAGTTTTGGCTTGTCTAACTTTCAAGCTTATTTATCAGTTCAAATGTCCTTGTGGTAGCTCTGCACAGCTAAAGGTGGGGGTGAAAACTTTGTTGCTAACTGCGTGTTCTCTGTCAGGTCTGATCTGGGTGGTATGAGTGGGCTTTTCTGTAACATTGATGGCCAGCTGGATCTGTGCCCCCCTGGAGTGGACCATGCCTGTAGTCAGGTCAGTGCAGGAACCCTCCAAGCTATCAAATTGAGACTGCGAGATTTCCATCAGCTCCTCCTTGACCCACCAAAGGTAAGCCTGAAGTTGATTTCACCTTGGCAACATGTTGTGATTTGAAACAAGTTCAACTGCTCTTGAAGTCATACTTGCAAGACACGTGATGTAGCCATTAAGACAGTGGTTCTCAACCTTCTTTTCCCATTCGCATACCATCTTAAGTAATTCCTTACCAACCACAGAGCACCTATGGTTGAGACCCACTGCTTTGTACTGAGTAAGACCTCTGGTTCCATATTTTACAATAGGAGGGACTGCCTCTCAAGACCTTTGGGTAATGAAAAGCACCATTAAATCAACAGAAAAAAATCTTGTGAATCACTGCATTAGGCTGTATCAAATGGAGAGACACATTCGGCATTCCAAGCCTGCTTTCATTTCCCTAAGATTTTGATTCAATACCATCAAGGAATGTATTAAAAGATGGTTTGAAATGAAAGGATCACACAGCAAATTGTTCATTGCTTGACAATAACAAGGGTTTATGCATCATGTCCATTTCCATCCCAGGGTGTAAGTTACCGATTTAAGATCCAATTGAAGACTTTATCTGAAAGGGTGGAGGCTTGATTGCATGGTAGTTAATCAAGGAAGTCATGCACTCTATAAGCAGTACCACAGGCTTCTTAAGTTGTAATTCAATCAAAATTTGTTTTAAAGCGAAACACAGGATTTAGTAAAGGATCAGATTGCAATTGGTCGTAGGTTTTATATCGGAGTGGCCTTCTCCTATGCAGGTTTCTTACCCGGGCTGGAGGGGCCTGCCTCCCCTCCTAGGTCGGTCCATACTGCCCGGACCGGGGCCGAGGCCGCCGCAGTTCACCCTGTGCCTGGATTGGGGCCGCTGCCTCCCACTCTCTGCCCGGATCGGGGCCTTCGCCTGCCCCACTCGACCGAGGCCAGGGCCGCCGTCTCCCCCTTGCTCCTGCCCGGATCGGGGCCGCCGCCGTCTACCCTTCGCCCGGACTGGGGCCGGGGCCGCTGCTGCTCTCCCTGTGCCCGGACTGGGGCCGCCGCCTCCCACTCCCTGTCCGGACCGGGGCCTCCGCCTGCCTCACTCGACCGAGGCCGGGGCCGCCGTCTCCCCCTTGCCGGCACACGAACCATGGGTGTAAAGGGTGGGGCCAGTACTGCGCGCACTGCACTCCACCTAAAAGCTCCTTTGCGCAGGCCCGAGGACAGGTCCACGTCCTCCCCCTCCACGTCCTCCCTCTCTACGTCCCCCCCATCCACGTCCTCCCCCTCCACGTCCTCCCCCTCCACGTCCTCCCCCTCCACGTCCTCCCCCTCCACGTCCTCCCCCTCCACGTCCTCCCCCTCAAAAGATGCTCACAAACTCAAGCTAGCATGCTGGAACATCAGAACCATGCTAGACAAGGCTGTCAGCCACCGACCTGAACGTCGGTCTGCCCTCATTGCACATGAACTCCTCAGACTTGACATCGACATAGCCGCTCTCAGTGAAGTCCGCCTGGCAGATGTAGGCAGCCTCCAAGAACGCGGCGCGGGCTACACACTCTACTGGTTCGGCAAGCCTTCGGATGAACGACGCCTATCTGGTGTAGGCTTCATGGTCAAGAGCTTCATTGCCTCCAAACTCGAAAACCTTCCGACAGGCCTCTCGGACCGAATAATGTCCATGCGACTCCCACTTCAAAACAAGCGTCACATCACCCTCATCAGTGTCTATGCTCCAACCCTCCAGGCGGAACCAGCAGAAAAGAACAAGTTCTACACCGACCTGCGCAACCTCATCCAACGTACCCCTACAGCCGACAAGGTTGTCATCCTGGGCGACTTCAACGCTCGTGTCGGCAAAGACTCAGAAACCTGGCCAGGAATCCTGGGCAAGCATGGCGTCGGCAAGTGCAACGACAATGGGCGCCTCCTGTTGGAGCTCTGCGCAGAACAGCGGCTTGTCATTACAAACACCCTTTTTCAGCAGAGGGACAGCCTTAAGACCACCTGGATGCATCCCCGATCCAAACACTGGCACCTCCTGGACTACATCCTGGTGCGAGAAAGTGACAAACGAGATGTGCTCCACACCAGGGTCATGCCTAGCGCGGAATGCCACACTGACCACCGGCTGGTTCGCTGCAAGCTCAACCTTCACTTCAAGCCAAAGCCCAGGAACAATAAAGCCCCCAGAAAGAGGTTCAATGTTGGAAACCTGCAGTCAGACAAAGCGAGAAGAAACTTCCAGGCAAACCTCAAAGCAAAGCTCGACGATGCAATCCGCCTCACGGACCCGTCCCCTGAAACCCTCTGGGATCAGTTGAAGACTACCATACTGCAATCCACTGAAGAGGTACTGGGCTTCTCCTCCAGGAAAAACAAGGACTGGTTTGACGAAAACAGCCAGGAAATCCAGGAGCTGCTGGCAAAGAAGCGAGCTGCCCACCAGGCTCACCTTACAAAGCCGTCCTGTCCAGAGAAGAAACAAGCCTTCCGTCGCGCATGCAGCCATCTTCAGCGCAAACTCCGGGAGATCCAAAATGAGTGGTGGACTAGCCTCGCCAAACGAACCCAGCTCAGCGCGGACATTGGCGACTTCAGGGGTTTCTACGAGGCTCTAAAGGCTGTGTACGGCCCCTCACCCCAAGTCCAAAGCCCGCTGCGCAGCTCAGACGGCAAAGTCCTCCTCAGCGACAAGATCTCCATCCTCAACCGATGGTCAGAACACTTCCAATCTCTTTTCAGTGCCAACCGCTCAGTCCAAGATTCCGCCCTGCTCCAGCTCCCTCAACAGCCCCAAAGGCTAGAACTGGATGAGATTCCCACCCTGGATGAGACATATAAGGCAATCGAACAACTGAAAAGTGGCAAAGCAGCAGGTATGGATGGAATCCCCCCCAGAAGTCTGGAAGGCTGGCGGCAAAACTCTGCATGCCAAACTGCATGAGTTTTTCAAGCTTTGTTGGGACCAAAGTAAACTGCCTCAGGATCTTCGTGATGCCACCATCATCACCCTGTACAAAAACAAAGGCGAGAAATCAGACTGCTCAAACTACAGGGGAATCACGTTGCTCTCCATTGCAGGCAAAATCTTCGCTAGGATTCTACTAAATAGAATAATACCTAGTGTCGCCGAGAATATTCTCCCAGAATCACAGTGCGGCTTTCGCGCAAACAGAGGAACCACTGACATGGTCTTTGCCCTCAGACAGCTCCAAGAAAAGTGCAGAGAACAAAACAAAGGACTCTACATCACCTTTGTTGACCTCACCAAAGCCTTCGACACCGTGAGCAGGAAAGGGCTTTAGCAAATACTAGAGCGCATCGGATGTCCCCCAAAGTTCCTCAACATGATTATCCAACTGCACGAAAACCAACAAGGTCGGGTCAGATACAGCAATGAGCTCTCTGAACCCTTCTCCATTAACAATGGCGTGAAGCAAGGCTGTGTTCTCGCACCAACCCTCTTTTCAATCTTCTTCAGCATGATGCTGAACCAAGCCATGAAAGACCCCAACAATGAAGACGCTGTTTACATCCGGTACCGCACGGATGGCAGTCTCTTCAATCTGAGGCGCCTGCAAGCTCACACCAAGACACAAGAGAAACTTGTCCGTGAACTACTCTTTGCAGATGATGCCGCTTTAGTTGCCCATTCAGAGCCAGCTCTTCAGCGCTTGACGTCCTGCTTTGCGGAAACTGCCAAAATGTTTGGCCTGGAAGTCAGCCTGAAGAAAACTGAGGTCCTCCATCAGCCAGCTCCCCACCATGACTACCAGCCCCCCCACATCTCCATCGGGCACACAAAACTCAAAACGGTCAACCAGTTTACCTATCTCGGCTGCACCATTTCATCAGATGCAAGGATCGACAATGAGATAGACAACAGACTCGCCAAGGCAAATAGCGCCTTTGGAAGACTACACAAAAGAGTCTGGAAAAACAACCAACTGAGAAACCTCACAAAGATAAGCGTATACAGAGCCGTTGTCATACCCACACTCCTGTTCGGCTCCGAATCATGGGTCCTCTACCGGCACCACCTACGGCTCCTAGAACGCTTCCACCAGCGTTGTCTCCGCTCCATCCTCAACATCCATTGGAGCGCTTACACCCCTAACGTCGAAGTACTCGAGATGGCAGAGGTCGACAGCATCGAGTCCACGCCGCTGAAGATCCAGCTGCGCTGGATGGGTCACGTCTCCAGAATGGAGGACCATCGCCTTCCCAAGATCGTGTTATATGGCGAGCTCTCCACTGGCCACCGTGACAGAGGTGCACCAAAGAAAAGGTACAAGGACTGCCTAAAGAAATCTCTTGGTGCCTGCCACATTGACCACTGCCAGTGGGCTGATAATGCCTGAAACCGTGCATCTTGGCGCCTCACAGTTTGGCGGGCAGCAACCTCCTTTGAAGAAGACCGCAGAGCCCACCTCACTGACAAAAGGCAAAGGAGGAAAAACCCAACACCCAACCCCAACCCACCAATTTTCCCCTGCAACCGCTGCAATCGTGTCTGCCTGTCCCGCATCGGACTTGTCAGCCACAAACGAGCCTGCAGCTGACGTGGACTTTTTACCCCCTCCATAAATCTTCGTCCACGAAGCCAAGCCAAAGAAAGAAGATTGCAATTAAGGTCAGCTGCTTCAAATTTTGAACGACGGTGCGATGTAATGACAGTAAGTCTAGTCAGTCAGGAGAGAAATGGTCAAGACTTTACTGATTAAAGGGCTTAGACCCAAAGCTTGACTGACCACTTCTCTCCACAGGTGCTGACTCCATCCAGCTTCTCACTGTTTGCTCAAAGATTAAAATACCTGCAATTCCTCTGTTTCTCCAAGTCCGGTCGGGCTCCAGTTAACAACCTATAACTGAAATGTTGTTTCAGGATAAATTTTTCTATCGAGTTCTATCGAGTTAATGGTGCCAGACCCTCTAATTGAAAAATATAGAACCAGAGGTCTTATTCAGTACAAGGAAGTGGTTCTGAACCTTTCTCCCCCACTCACATACCACCTTAAATAATCCCTTACTAACTAAAATGGGATTACTTGTGGTATGTGAGTGAAAAGAAAATAAGGTTGCGAACCACTGGTTATAAGGAAACAACTGTTGAATGAAGGGACTGTCTTCACTCAGGGAGAGAGAGAGATAACATTGTGGTAAATTGGATGAGCAATATTTGTTGTAGTCTAACTCGATTTGCCGTGGATGCTTAGTTTTGTCGTTTCTTCGGAACTTAGATTATATGTGCGCAGGAAACTGAGGTACACTGAACTTGCAGCAATGTGGTCCGACCGGTTGAAGTCGGCTGCAGAGGATTTGTAGCCACATCAACATCAAGGCTACTCCGGGAGCTGGGAGTGCAAGAAAAGAGACACTGACAAGCAGCCAAAGACCTCTGTGTAAAGCTGCTGAAAAAGGGTAGTCATTGGCTCTGAATGAGGGGAAAGGACACCCCAAGTGGATGAATGGCATCTAGGGTATGATGCCGGGATGCACTCCAGTGAGTCTGTCAACGAATTACTGAGGAAGGAGGGCATCCAGTTGATAACCCAGCCACTCCCTTGGCTACCCTGCAGAATCTAGACAACAAGCCTTAGGAGTGCAATAAAGGATATTGACATCTCGTCCTACATAACATGCATATGTCAGATTCCCATAGATTCAAAAGTATATGGGGATCTGACACAGAAGAATTATAGATCAACTAGTCTTACTCATGACACACAATGTTGGAAAGTGTATGATCATGCATTTTGGGAGAAAATTGAAAAAACCCAGATGTAAAGGAATCTGGGAGTCCTCGTGCAGGATAGCCTGAAGGTAAACTTGCAGGTTGAGTCGGTGGTGAAGCAGGCAATGTAATGCTGGCGTTCATTTCAAGAGAAATAGAATAGCAGGGATGTGATGTAAAGGCTTAAGGCCTGGTAAGACCCCTTTCGAAGTATTGTGAGCACCTTTTGGCCTCCTCATTTAAGAAAAGATGTACTGACAGTGGAGAGGAGTGAGAGGAAGTTCACAAGGATGATTCAGGGAATGAAAGGGTTATCATATGAGAAACGTTTGAGAGCTCTTGGCCTGTCCTTGTTATAACTTAGAAGAATGGGGGAGGATTTAATTGAAACATTTCGAATGTTGAAAGACGTGGACGGGGTAGATGTGAAAAGGGTGCTTCCCATAATGGGAGAGAGCACAACTTCAGGATTGAAGGGTGTCCACTTAGAAACGAGATGTGGAGGAAATTCTTTAGCTGGGGGTGGGGGGTAAATCTGTGGAATTTGGCAGTTGTGGAGGTCAAGTCATTGGGTGTATTTAAGGGAGAGATTGATAAATTCTTCATTAGCCAGCCCATCAAAGGATCGAGGAGAAGGCCAGGGAGTTGGGTTGAGTGGGGAAAATGGATCAGCTCATGATTGAATAGTGGGTCAGACTTTATGGGCTGTAGAGCCTATTTCTGTTCCAATGTCTGTGAGCAATGGAGTTCTCCTCCTCCTATGTTACTACATCTCTCATCAAAAAGTAACTTCCAGTTTGAGATTTTATTTTGAGGTTTCATTCTTACCTTTCCTGTATGTTTTTTTTAAATATTTCTTCTCTATATAGAAAAGTAAAATGGTGACAACCTGGGGCATCCTTGACCCACCACTGGGGAACACGCGGGTACATGTGGTCAAGCTGGTCACTGGTATCTTGCAGGTGAACAATAGCACTGTGAATCAGGAGTTGATGGAGTTGAACACACTGGACGTTCTTCTGGTGAGTACGAGTTGGTCTATCCTACACTGACCATGAGGAAAAGGCATAAATGAATGAAAGTAATCCCCGTTTGAATTTAAACCCACAGCACTGTAATATGCCCTTTTTGCTGAGGGTCCCATGCCGCCCAATACACCCTGCAAGCCCCCGTGCGTTGTGAAGGGTGAGAGGAAACTGGAGCACTCACGGAAAACCCACGCAGACGTGGGAAGAATATACAAACCTTACAGACAATGCTGGATTTGAACCCGGGTTGCTAGCGCTGTAATAATGCAGCACTAACCACTACATTAGAGTGCACCCCACAAGTTCCTGTATAGTTCGGTATCTTTGCTCTGAGTAAAAACTGATTACCCTGTCGAAAATGGTGGATTCACCTGTAACTTTCAAAAATACACTGGATAATTTCTTTGTAGAGAAATGAGGGTCAAATACATCTCTAAAAGGCATGATAGACTTCTGAGTGATAGCAAAGCACTTGCTTATCAACTTCATAGAAATTTGTTTCTGCAACGTAAATAACGTGGTGTCCCAAAATGAAACACTGGCTTGTTTAACAGGTTAATGGGTTTGAACTGCCATTCTCAATGGGGGACCTACAGCCCACAGCAAATCTTCTTATTTTCATCTCACATAATATTAATTTTTTTTTAATGTTGGGAGGAGAGAAGTACAGAAGAAACCAACGAAACTTGACTGCTTCACAGGGAAGGGGGCCCATAGACTTTGAGCTGAGTCCAAGGAGGGGCCATAGGTGAAAAATGTTTGATAATGGCTGGATTAGGGAATTGACCACCCAACTGAAGGTTCTGTCCAGCAAACTATTGGAAACTGAAGTTGGCATAATCAACTGTGCGAAAATCAGCCCGCATTGTAATAAAACAAACAGCAGAACCAAATAAGCATACAACAGATTCCATATTCAACCTTGATAATGCTAGCGGGAGTGAGGCGTACAATGAAAGAGTTCAGTAACTCGTTCTCTACACTGAGCCCCACTCAAAGTGTACAGAGTGTTCATCGCACTTTCAAACACTTTTGGGCAGGGATCTGCGTGAGACCCTACAAGTTTCACACAGCTGGCCTTCTTTGTTTTGACAATAATATGTTCCTTTGTTGGTGTCTGCAAATGTCGGGGTCCTTACTCTTGGTTTATTTGTTTTTAAGACATTCATTGCGGTGTTAGTTACTATCTCACTGCAGTACACGGAAGGTCATGTTAGAAGATTATTACGTTCCCACCATGTTACAAGCCAACTTATTTGTTAAACAACTTCTTCCACAATGGGTCTCGAGCAGCAGAGGCTGTCCTTTATTGCTGCTCTTTGATCTGGGGGGAAATTTGTCGTGCCATCAAGTGTGGATTTTGAAATCTGAATATGGAAATATTTAAAATCTAAATCTGGAAGATGGCTGTTCTGCCATAATCCAGCAGGAGGCATTTACAGAAAAGAAATAACAATGCTTGTATCTTGTCTTAAATTTAATTTAAAAAAAATTAAACATTAGTAACGACCTACACTGCCAAAATATTCCAATTAACCGACATCTCCCCTCCCCACATCACCCCACCTGAGAGGAAACCCATGCAGACATGGGGATAATTAACTCACTCCTTACAGACAACTCCAGATTTGAACCCAGATTGATGATGCTTTAATAGCGTGGCACTAATTGTTAAGCGTACCATGCTCTCTATCTCACGATAATGTGTAGAAGATGCTAAACATTCCTGTTTTATCATAAATCTTGTGCCCTCTTATTTATAGTTGCTGAATCTCTCTTAATGTAGATTGACTGGTTGTCATGTTCCTACTTCGTGTTTGATTGGCATTCTACACTCGTGTCTCTTACCTTTGTCCCGCCAGGATCTCTACTTCAAGTATGTGTGGAACAACTTCCTTCACTTGCAAGTGGAGCAATGTATTAGCACGGCACTGAGTAATCCCCCAGCAGAAGATAGCACTGAAACTAACGTGGGAAATCACACCGAAAACGACGCTGGGTCCATCCGAGATAATCCAATCATCAGACATGTACGTAAACCATAATTCATGAGAAGGTGCACAGTTTTGAAAAATGCTTAATCAGGTTGGACTCTGCTCTAGAGCTTCTATTCAAACCTGGGGCCCACTGAATGAGATTGGAAAGCTTCCCTTGACACCTGTTTGTAAAGGTCTTGACGCAAAATAATTTTGAGTAGTCGTGAGCTTGAGCAAATAATGTAAACCTGTCCAGATTTGCCATAGTGTTGTTATCTTGCATAAAAGCCACTAAACCACTTGTGTGACCCTTGAAATTGCTTCAGTGAGGGAATAAAGCTAGGTGCATATAAACTTGTCTGTGGAGATTTACTGTGGATCCAACTGTATTGAGCATGCTCTGACTAGGCCTCATTCTGAAGTGGGTAGAACTGCAGAAGCCTCTCCTAACCTCTGCAGAAGCACAGCATTTACAATGAAGAGTAGTTGGGGGGTGGGGGGGTGTAGAAAGAGCTGCCAGTGGAAGAGGTGAATGCGGGCTCAATTTTAAAATTGAAGAAAAAATGGGACGGGCGTGTGGATTTGGAGGAGGTCAGTGGGACGAGGCAGAATAATAGTTTGGCGCAGAGTCGAAGGGCCTGTTTTCTATGCTGTAATGTTCTATGGTTCTAAAAGTAATCAAGTAAGGTCATTGTATTCAATATGTTGACAAGTGAATGTTTTCAAACTTGGGCTGTTGTTTTTGTTGCCATGTGTTAAACCTGCGGTTACAGGGTTAAAATTTCTTAGTTTTGTTTTGTTATATAACCAAAAATGAGTTGCTCTTGATTTTACTGGAGGATCTAGAAGCAAGTTAGTGGGGGCTGCACTATTTTCCAGACAACTTATTCATCAGAATTCAAGTTTGTAGATCTTCTCTACTCAACTTGGCATTGTGGGACTTCACTGCAGGTGCAAACCTATGTGGGAGATGGGAAGGGGATTTCCCGTTGTGAGATGCATTATTCAGAAATGAGGTCTAACGATGGACCATGGGCCCCTTATTTGCAGGACCCAAGGATGCCTATTGAAATGAGTGCTTCAGTAGGTTGGAGAGATAAGGAAAGCAAAGACTTGGAGGAATTTAAAGACGATAAAAGTGAATTTTAACATCAATGAGTGCTGGACTAGAAGCCAAACTCCAGGATTACAGAGGAGCGGGACTCAATGCCCGATAGGGCCTGGACAATGCGCATAGTATTAAGTGAAAACACAATGCTGGAGAAACTCCAGTCAAACAGTACACTTTATTTTTTCTTTGGCTTGGCTTCGCGGACGAAGATTTATGGAGGGGGTAAAAAGTCCACGTCAGCTGCAGGCTCGTTTGTGGCTGACAAGTCCGATGCGGGACAGGCAGACGCGGTTGCAGGGGAAAATTGGTGGGTTGGGTGTTGGGTTTTTCCTCCTTTGCCTTTTGTCAGTGAGGTGGGCTCTGCGGTCTTCTTCAAAGGAGGTTGCTGCCCGCCGAACTGTGAGGCGCCAAGATGCACGGTTTGAGGCGTTATCAGCCCACTGGCGGTGGTCAATGTGGCAGGCACCAAGAGATTTCTTTAGGCAGTCCTTGTACCTTTTCTTTGGTGCACCTCTGTCATGGTGGCCAGTGGAGAGCTCGCCATATAACACGATCTTGGGAAGGCGATGGTCCTCCATTCTGGAAACGTGACCCATCCAGCGCAGCTGGGTCTTCAGCAGCGTGGACTCGATGCTGTCGACCTCTGCCATCTCGAGTACTTCGACGTTAGGGATGAAAGCGCTCCAATGGATGTTGAGGATGGAGCGGAGACAACGCTGGTGGAAGCGTTCTAGGAGCCGTATAGATAAAGATACATAACCAATGTTTTGGGCTTGAGTCCTTCATCAGCCCTGAGCAAAATGTAGGCAGGTGCCTAAACAAAATGGTAGGGGGTAGGGGGGAGGGACAGGGGGAGGAGGACAGGCAGGAGGTAATAGGTTGGATGAGGAAGGGCACACCAGCAAATGGGGAGGTTGGGGGGGGGGGTGGGAATGGCACAAAGAGCCTAGTATTAACTTGGGTTTACATAGGGTGGGAAGCTAGTTCTGAGGGTATAACAAATGATGTCCGAAAGACTTCAGAAGATAGACTGAGGCAGGCTTGGAGAGGAGTGATGGATGTAGACGGTGAAGTGGTTGGTCATTTCTGAATTAGAGTTGAGATTGTGAGTTCAATACAGACCTCCAATTGGTGACACGAGAGCTTAAGACTTCTCAACATTTCACTTGGCTCATATGGTGCCGTAAAAAAAAAAACAGGTGGCCCAGAGGCAGTGGAAGAGTTGAGCCAATGGTGAAATAGAGTTGGGTGCAATTCAATCTTGTGCAATTCAATCTTTTTATCTTCATCAATCTTCTTCTTTCGTCCTCCCTCAGCTTTTCCAGAAGTGCCAACTAATGCACAGGGTAGTGGAGGCCTGGGAGGAAAATGAAAAAATCCAGTAAGTATTCAGACAATCAGAAGGTGACAGTGATGAAGGGGGCAAGAGGCCGTGCAACAGAAAATCAGTACAATTACAGTACAACTCCGGTTATCCAAAATCCTGTTATCCAAAATCTTTTCGGAGCCAAACTGATGTCACAGGTTGAAAGAATTTTGGAAAACCCTCTTGAGTAGAATTTCAAGTTTTTGGCATTGGGGTTATCTTATTTTGCTCAGATTGTTTTTTTTTGGTGAGAATTAAACATTATTTCATACTTAAAAAGCCTTCCCTTGTTGTTTAAACAACTGTTACAAGTGGTTTGCTGTTGCTTCTGGGCTGTTTTTAACAAATATTTGGTACTGTAATTGAAAAATTCTCCATTACCAACAATTAACCAGGGAGAGTGGACAAGCTAACACTTTTGTACTAGAGTGGTGTCCTATATTTTCTGGGGCTGAAATTAGCTGAACTAAAGTGGAAGGACCAGGGCCAGAAACTTATCCTGCCTGCCTGAATGACCTCTCTGACAATGCTTCAGTCTGTTCCCTCTCTATGACATAACGTTGAGGGTGCCAATTCTGCTCTTTCTTCGACAGAACAATTTCACAGTTATTTCACTGCGTTCATGCAGTTGTGTTCCAACCACAGTAGTTTGGATTGTATTCTAAGTCAGCATGAAGAGGGATGCAGGCTTGGAACCTGGTTTTGTGCGATATCACTCACGATCCTCTTGGATAAGCACATTATTTTCATTTTTCCTCTCCTTGTTCCTTTTTCACAATGTTTGGGAATGGCTAGCTTTGTTGAGTCAAACGTCTCGTGTACCTGTTCAGAAGGCAAGAAGCAAAATTGTCCTGGGTTGTCCTGAATTTGGTTGCCAAATTCAGCAATGCTATGGATGCGTTGCCAACATCAGCAGAAAAATTGTTGTGTACCTAATATATAAATTGAGTAAAACCACAAATAATTACGAATCCTGGAAAGAAATATATTTGTATACATTTTATATGGAAATCTGAAAATAAGACCACTGTAGAATTTGCAATTCTAAAATCTGGGATGAATTGTAAAGAAGCCCCATATAATTTGAGACCTGTCACAAATGGTCTGCTTGAGCCTGATTGCCACAGGTTCTCCGTCCACTCAGAGTTCTTCCATTATTGCCCAGGGACTGTTAGCACTCTATTCAATCAGACAACACAGAGGGTGCCGGTCAGGTCTGTGGCAGCTCTTTGAAGTAGCTACCTAATTAATCCAATCTCCACCTTTCAGCCTGATCCTGAAAATAATTTCAAGCATCTCCTTAATTCCCTTCAGAATGTTGCCGCTAAATCCACTTCCACTGTCCTTTCAGGCAGAGCATCCCATTTCATTAAATTTCGCGACGCAGCTTTCCTCTCTGCTAATTGATGGTGGCACAGTTAGTGTACGGCGCCAGCGACCTGGGTTTGAATTCAGTGTATTCTGTGAGGTTTGTATGTTATCCCTGTCTTTGCGTGAGTTTAGTCCAGGTGCTCCAGTTTCCTCCCACCTTACAAACATACAGGGTTGTGTTAACTGGGGTATTTGGGTTTCACAGGCTTATGGGCCTGTTAGTGTGCTGTATGCCTAAATTTTTTTTTTAAATTAAAATTAATTGACCACTGCCCATTTTTTAATTTTAAATTTAGAGTATATATATCTATCTCTTTCAACCTGTGAGCCCGTACTGCCCAATTGACCTACATCCCAGGTACCATGGGAGGAATCCAGAGTACCCAGAGGAAACCTACGCAGGCATGGGGAGAATGTGCAAAGTCCATACAGACGGCACCAGATTCACACCCTGGTCCCAGTTGCTTGTGTTGTAACAGTGCTGCGCTAACCATGCCACCCATCTTTTAATTGAAAGAAATATTCTACCTCCTTATTTAAACTTTGATTCGAGGGTAATTTGCTTCCTTGGTCCCTTTAAAAAAAAATTTTTTTTACATTTGTAACATGGTAGAAGCTGATTCTGGCCATTTAAACTCGTGTCATCCAACATCTTGTGGCTATTCCTTATGCAAGAACCTGGGCACTATAATAACTGGCAATAAATCCTTCTTTCCCATTTGGACCACATTAAGTAATGAATGAGACTTACTGGAGCATATCCACTTCCTTCCCTTGCTGAATTCAGGTGGGGATCTGAACATGCTTGATGCAACAGTTACAAATTGCTTCTCCCATTTAGCATGGGAGGGAAATAAGAATTTCTGTTGCTTAATAGAATTGTTTAGGAGTTATGAATCTGGCTTACTTGTGTTTTGCTTCTCGTCCTGATTTCTCTTAGGTCAGAAGGTGGCAAGCGAAAAGGGTACATGGGTCATTTAACAAGAATAGCAAATGCCATGGCACAGAACTCAGAAAATGGACCTAACCACACTTCAATATCACAGCTGATCAAAGGTATTTGTTATTGAGTCATTTGATGGTAGAAGCTGAAGGTCCACAATTGAATATGCCGTTGTTTAGGACGACCCACGGAATTTCTACCTAAAATGTTGGTTTTGTATAAGACGACCCCCCAAATCTGGCACTTACTGCTGACCTAATGGATGCTGTTAAAAGCAAATCACAATATTTTAATTGCAAATGATCATTTAAAGATTTACATTTTATTTGGGTACTTTAAAATAAACCTCTCCCAGCTCCTGTAACAGACCATTTAAAGCATGTACAGAGCCAACAGCACTCGGACTGGGTGGATGGACCCTGTGGAGGACTGCTGAGACTTTGCAAGTAACTAACAGGGCATGCGTGAGATCGTGTGAGAGCCGGCGGGAAGAGGGCAGTGGTGTTGAGACTTCGCTGTCAAGAATCGGATTTTATACCCGACGTCTAGGATGACCCTGATTTTTCGGGTGAAATTTTTAAGTTTCGGGATTGTCCTATACATCAGTATATACGGTATCTGGCACCTCATTTCAAAAAGCTATTGCATTAGTAGGGTAGAATCTTATGAACCACGTTAATTTTAGAGTACAACTGTTCAGAGGAGGGTGAGCGGTGGTTTCTATTGTGCTCCAGAATTAAAATGGGGAGTATGATTTCAGCTTGTAGTTCTTAGAGGGATCTCTACAGATGGAAACCTTGCTATCACATTGTACTCCTGACAGATGACCGGACAAGGTAATCCCCCAAACTAGCTCATTAAACACTGGAAATATCCAGGACTGTGGCTGATGGTGATTCTTCAGTTGATGGAAGCAATGGAAATGGGAATTGTGAAACTATAAACAACAGGTTGGCTGGTGCAGATTAAGAAAGCTACATTAAAGGGTATGGCAACATTATACATTCCCATAGGCATTGCTTAATCACTGATTTCAGTGGGGGAGAAAAAATGTATTATATCCAAGAAAAAGCTTGTGAAGTCAGATTCAGAATTTATTGTCTTGAACACATCACGAAATTCATGTTTTGCTGCAGCGTCACATTGCAAACATTTATATAAACGACCCTTACAAAATAAATAAAAAATAAGAAAAGGTCAAAGTGAGGCATTGTCTTTGGTTCATTGATCATTCAGGAATCTGATGGCGGAGGGGAAGAAGCTGCCCTTGTGCCACTGAGTCCTCGTCTTCAGGCTCCGGTACCACCTCCTTCCTGATGGTAGCAGAGTGAAGAGGTCATGGGCTGGGTGGTGGGGATCCTTGAGGATAGAGGCTGGTTTCTTAAGATACCTCCTCTTGTAGAGGATTGAGGACTGGTGCCCTTGATGTCGCAGGCTGTTAACAACTCTCTGGAATATTTTTATTGCCCTGAGTGTTGGAACCTACATAGTAGGCAGTGATGCAACCAGCCAGAATGCTCTCCTGCAGAAGTTTGAGAGTCTTTGGTCACATATTGAATCTCTTCAAACTCCTCACCCAGTCTAGCCACTGGCGAGCCTTCTTTATGGTGGCATCAACATGGAGGCTCCAGGACAGATCCTCAGAGATCTTGACACTTGGGAATTGGAAGTTCTTGACCCTCTCCACTGCTGACCCCTCGATGAGGATTGGGTCATGCTCTCCTGACTTCCTCCTGAAGTCCACAGTCATCTCCTTGAAGTTGCATGAAAAGTAGTAAGCCTGAGAATATTTGAGTTCAAAGATATATTGATATAGTTTTATTGGGCCTTAGAATTTACATGGAGTTTTGGGAGTCTTGCCTTTCCTACAAAGGATGTAGTTGCTGTAGAGGGCAAAGATTCATCAGATTGATGGCAGATCAGTCATGAAAGAGTGAGTAAAATTCTTGGATGACAAATAATGTAATCTCATAGAAACATTCAGAATTCTTAGAGGGTTCAGTGAGGTTATGGTTGGTGAAGATATTAGTAAAAACACGGAAAAGCTGGAAGAATTCAGCAAATCTAGCAACGTCCATAGGAGGGGAAAGATGCAGAACTGACATTTCGGGCCTGAGCTCTTCAAGGAGGAAGTGTTTTCCTCATTAGGACATTCTTGTCGTGCTACATGGATGTCGAGTTCACATCGCCGACTCTTGTCACTTTCAGAATTTCCAGATGAAGATCGGGAGCGATGGGACAAATTTGTGCTGGGGTCGCTCTCCGACATGAACAAGAAGAACACCGTGGATTTGGTGAGTCTTGTGACTGAGAGTTGCTGATGAGCGTCCAATCATTCCCACCTCCTTTATATTGATATCATCGTGAATTGAACCGCAAAAAGGTTTTCTGTGACATAAGATTTCCTTTTTAAGCAATTTCTCCTCAAAGTGCTCACTCGAACATAAAAATCTACATCACAGTACAGGCCCTTCAGCCCATATTGTTGTACCAACCTAATTACCTACTCTACCAACTGCCTAAAATATCCCGACTTCATAATGCTCCATTTTTCTCAGTTCCCTGTGCCAAAATCCTGTTTCGAGCCCAGAGGACCCATAAACCCTGCAGCAGTAGATATTCACCAAGACAAATGGTAACTTAAACAAAAGTTGCTTTTAATTATCTTTGAACATGAAAATAGAACCAAACTTTAACTTATCTGTTATTAACTTAACCTAACTTAACCCCCTTCTAAGTTCACGTGTATGTAATGTGTGTGTAAGTTCAGAGAAATTCTTTGGTTCACTGTCCAATCTCACTTCTCATTCCTCCAAAGGAGGCAATTTTTATCCTGTGTACAGAATTTAACATTTAAGTTCATCAGGCTTTGGTGCTCGAAAGGTAAATGGCTACCGTTCTTGTTGGTTTTCAGAGAGAGATGTGTTGTTCCAGGGTATCCACAACTGATGTACTTCTATCAGTCACCTCAGTATCTTGCTGACGAAACTTGCCCCATCAGGATTCTCCAGATGATAACCTCTTTCTTTCAGGTCACTACAGAGTTCCTTTCTGTTTCTCTTATTCCAAGTGAAACATTAGACAGCTAGTCCTCTCCTCTTGCATGAACCACAAGGGCTTCGACCAGGCTGTCTTCCAAAAGTTTGCCAGCTTGACCTGTTCCAGACCCAGCAACTTCTTGCTGGTTGTAACACTGTCAAGTTCTCTCTTCTCCCTTCTCTCACTGAGAGAAAGCCTGTTTGACACTCTCTGCTTGCAAAACCACATGACCCTCTTACAACAGCAAAACTCCTGCAGACGATAGCCATGCCAGCATTCTCTTCCATCTGTTGCTTTGGTAAACAATCCATTAGTGAAGTCTCTTGAGCACTCTTCAAAGCTCTTGCAAAAAGGTGTTAGAAGCCACTGTCTAGCATAGCTCCAGTATTTCAAATAAGATCTGTTTTAAAGTGTTTGAATGTGACCAACTTTAACAAACCTTTCCCAATTTATCTCCCAAAAACATTTCTATATACTCTTGTCACAGTCCCTTAAAAGATTCTATTGTACCTGCCTTCAAGCTGCTGCCGGCAGCGCATTCCATGCACCCACCATTCTCTTAGTGGGGGGAAAACTGTCAGTCCCACTAACTGTCCACTAGCTAACCCAAATGTCCATTTCAAGACCGTCAGTGCAGCAAAGCCATGCCACAGAAAAAAATTACAGGAAAGTCCATTTGTGTCTTTTTCTATATGTGGGAACCTTGCCTGATTTTAAAATTATAAAGTGTCTGCCGACCAATTAATGATCAAAGTGTTAATTATTAGCGCTTAATGGGTAGAAAGTAGTTTTGACTTAAACAGATGTATTGGTCATGCAACAAAGAGAGTACTTTCAGGGGTAAACACAAGTTCGAAATGGGACATTTCAAAATATACCAGGGAAACACGATGCTGCTTTTTTAGTAAAAACACACAGAAATGTTGAAGCTCAGCTGGTCTTCCCATCCACACTCTGATTTCCACAACCCTCCCTCCCTTGGACCGTTCCTTCTCTCCACTTCCTCTTTTCTACCCGATCCTCCTCCCCTCCCAGACACCCTCTATTCCATTGAGCCTCCCTCTAACCCCTGCCTGGTCTTCACCATCCCCTCTGACCTTCCTTTCTCAGGCACAGAACGCTCTGTCGTCAGTAGGGACCTCACCTTTGCCCACAACCTCAGTGAGTTCAGCGCATGCCATAATGCTGAACTCTTCTTCCATTGGTTCAGTCTCTGTGCCCTCTACCACAACCAGGATTCTCCACCCCCGCCTCTCACCCCCACTACAGATCCCTTCTCCCACTTTAAACCTTCTTCCTCCTCCTTGACACCTTGTTCTGGACCTGTATTTGGCCTTCTCTGGACCTGTATCTTTCCAACTGCAGCCAACACATCCACTGTATCAACTTCACTACTCTCTTTACTCATTCCAATCTCACCCCTTCGGAACATCTGGCCCTCCATTCTCTCCGTACTAATCCTAACATCAAACCTGTAGACAAGGATGGCACAGTTTTGATCTACCATACTGATTTCTATAGGTCCAAAGCCAGATGACAACTCTCAGACACTTCCTCCTCTGACAGGACCCTACCAAAACTCAAACCACTGTATTGCGCACCATCTCGGAACTCACTGCTTCTGGTCATCTCCTTGGCACTGCCTCCAACCTTATTGTTTCCCAACCCCACACTGCCCATTTCTACCTCCTACCTTTGATCCACAAACCCAATTGTCCTGGCAGGCCCAATCACATCTGTGTGCTCTTGCCCCATCAAATTGGTATCCACTTATCTCAACTCTGTTGTGTACCCTCTGATCCAGTCCCTCCCTACTTACATCCAGGACACTTCACATGCCCTCCATCTGAGCATGTGAATTTTCTGTGTTTCTGCATTTTTTAAAATCCATTTTTCACATTTTTGCAACGATTTCCTTAGTCTCCTGTGTCTGCGTCTTCCCTTGGGGTCTGGTTTCCTCCCAGAAACATACCGGGAGTTGTAGATTAATAGGGTATAAATTGGGCAGCATGGACTTGTGAACCAAAGTAGCCTGTAACCGTGCTGTATGTCTAAATTTAAATTTTGCATTTTAAAAATTATATTGAACATTTTGATAAAGTGGGATCCATTTTAATGTAATTCTGCATGCACTTATTTGAAGCTGGTCCTCATTTCCAATGACATAATTAGGAGGCGTTACTCCCTCCAATGCTGTCAGCAGCATTTCCTTCTATTTTCTGCTTTGCCAGGATAGTGTCCTTTCTGACATTGAGAGGAGCTTCAGGCTTTTGGAGCTCTGTTGTTGTAAGTGATTACAACAATCGCGTTTTGATAACAAATGTTTATTATGCTAATATATTTTCAGAATTCATTGTCATGAACATGTCACGAAATTTGTTGTTTTGTGCCAATGTAATTGCTATAAATTACATTTTTTATAAATAAATTAGTGCAAAAGAAGAGAAGGTGAGCTAGTGTCTGTAGTTTATTGTCATTCAGAAATGGCTGAGGGGTAGAAGCTGTGTTCGACTTCATGCTCCCGTACCTCCTGGTGGTTACAGTGCGAGTTGGGCAAGGCCTGGGTGGTGAGGGTCCTGGTTGCATTTGCCTGGATTTAGTTTATAATTTTTCTACCCCTTCCTATCCGTACATCTGTCCAAATCCCTTTCAAGTGTTCCTTTGGATTGGAATGTATTTTGGCTCTCTGAAAGACTTGCAACATTAGATTTACTGTAAATAACACATGATGTTTGTTATTCAGGTAAACATGCGGAACTTACACTCCTCTAGTGATGACGATGAGAATGATCTGAAAGAATTCAGCTTCCCTCAGGAGGCTGTTCTGCAGCAGGTAAGAGCTGGGAGCAGAGTGGGCTGGGTTTGGTATTGCAGCATGAAGTTTGGAAATAGAAAATCAAGAGGAGAAAATATGAAGTCCGTGACCTTCCATCAATTCATGTATGAAGTCCGTGACCTTCCATCAATTCATGTATGGTCCGTGACCTTCCATCAATTCATGTATGGTCCGTGACCTTCCATCAATTCATGTATGAAATCCGTGACCTTCCATCAATTCATGTATGAAGTTCGTGACCTTCCATCAATTCATGTATGAAGTCCGTGACCTTCCATCAATTCATGTATGGTCCGTGACCTTCCATCAATTCATGTATGAAGTCCGTGACCTTCCATCAATTCATGTATGAAGTTCGTGACCTTCCATCAATTCATGTATGAAGTCCGTGACCTTCCATCAATTCATGTATGGTCCGTGACCTTCCATCAATTCATGTATGGTCCGTGACCTTCCATCAATTCATGTATGAAATCCGTGACCTTCCATCAATTCATATATGGTCCGTGACCTTCCATCAATTCATGTATGAAGTCCGTGACCCTCCATCAATTCATGTATGAAGTCCATGACCCTCCATCAATTCATGACTTATTCCCTTGCCCGGTCTTATTTTCTCTTTTTATTTCCCAGAACTTGATGCAGTAGTTTACCCAAATAGAAAGGTATTTTTCTACCAGTTAAAAGTCACTTGCTGGCATTTTTAGTTTTACAAAGTCTGCTGTTTATATGGCTTCATGAACTTATCCTGCCACCTTCAGTGATTTGCAGACAATCAGCTCCAAATCTTTCCTTGCATTCTTTTTAAAATGTTTACATTGCATCTCTTCATTCTTTCTACCACAATGTTGCAAGAAAGAGGTGTAGCTGCTGGATGGCATTAACGTAGACTTCTCTGGCTTTCATTAAACCCACCCCCCTATTCTTCCCCATCTCCTTCCCCCCTGCACTCTCTCTGGGCCCACCTCCCCCCCCCCCCCCTTTTCCATCACCTTTCACACAGAGAAAATCAAATCCCATTGTTGGTCTGGACTCCTCCCCTTGGCAGCACTGTCTCGCTGTTCTAAGACCGTGTTATTTGATTATTCCTTGAAGAAGGGCTCAGGCCCAAAACGTCAGCAATGTATCTATCTCCTATAGATACTGCAAGGCCGGCTGAGATCCTCCAGCATTTCTGTGTTTTTTTACAACAGGAACAGCTGCTCCCCCTCCGCCATCAGACTCCTCAATAACAAACTCAATCAGGGACTTATTTTAGGACTCTCTTTTTTTTCTCAGTCAGTTTGTTACATTTCTTTGGGTACATGTATACGTTGAGTCGGTTGTTTTTTTGCACTACCAATATGTGGTCATTCTGCCTCGCCCTCCTGAAAAGAATCTCAGAGTTGTATGTAATGTCATGTATGTACTCTGACAATATATCTGAAAGTTCTCCTTTGTAAAGCTTCATCTCCGACGTGACTATCCATTTCTGCCTGCCTGTATGTGTCCTCTTGAGGCCAATTAGGTTTTCTCATTCACTACACTTTCAAATTTCATGCCTTACAAAATGGTGACCATATCCAAATCATAAACTCCAGGTTGTACCTCTCTTATCCAGCAACTCCCAAAGTCTGGCAAGTTTGAATCTTCCACTGTTAGTACAAACTCCTTACCGACAGCAAGGGACTCGAACTCTGGTCCCGATCGCTGGGCCTGTAAAGTCGCACTAACTGCTATGTATTATTTCCTGTTTCAAGCTTTGTTCTACCTTTGATATGTTTACATAGGGGGTTCACTAAGGAGTCCATTTCTGTTTTCCACCCTTTTCTGTGGTCTGGCAAGGGCCAAGTCCCAACGTCGTTGGATTAGAGGTTCAACCTGTATTATGCGAATACTGAAGTCTGAAGAACCACATGGTGTATAACCCTCAACAAATAGACATTTGATTTTTCAAAAGCTGTGCATTGGATTGAGTCCTTTGTGAATCACAGGAAACCAGCAGCTGATTCACTTGGATCTTTGGCTTATGAACCTGCTGTATGCTAGTTTATGGAATCGTATCAAACAGCAAGGAATAAGTCCTTCAGTCCAATTCATCCCTAACAACAAATTTGGGATTCTGGGCTAGTCAGATTTGGTTCAAAATCCTTCCAACTCCTTCCTATCCATACATCTGTTCAAATACCTTTTGAGTATTCCTTTGTGCTTTTAAGTTCAAAGTTCAAATTTATTGT
Organism: Narcine bancroftii; assembly: GCF_036971445.1. NCBI lineage: Eukaryota > Metazoa > Chordata > Chondrichthyes > Torpediniformes > Narcinidae > Narcine > Narcine bancroftii. The sequence continues at coordinate 63,358,980 of NC_091481.1, forward strand.
CAGGATTCGAACATGACATTACATACAGATTCTTTTTCCCGCTGGCGCGGCAGAATTTCTATTTGGCGGTAGTGCAAAAAAAATTACTCCAAAGCTACCTATAGAAAAGAGAGACAAGTCAGCAAGAAAGAAGTGGAAACAAAAAAAAAATTCAAAAATAAATAGTGTGCGAAGTAAGAATCCTTAATGACTCTGAATGAGTCTGTCGTTCAGGAGTCTGATGGTTGAGGTGCAGCAGCTGTTTCTGAACCTGGTGGTACGAGTTTTGCAGCACCGATACCTCTTTCCTGAAGGCAGCAGCGAGAACAGAGCGGATGCTGGGTGGTGTGCATCCTTGATGATTGCTGCTGCTCTCCAATGGCAGTGTTGTTCTTGATGGTGGGGAGAGCTTTGCCTGTGTTGCACCGGGCTACGTCCACCACCTTTTGGAGGGCTTTCCGCTTAGAGCAGAGGTGTCAAACTCAAATTCACGGAGGGCCAAAATTAAAAACTTGGACTAAGTCGAGGGCCGAACTAAATATTTATTGAAAATTTTCAACATCTGCATGTTTTCTCTTCTTTCAACATATGTAATGTTAAACTTTAGGATATAACTTTAGGAGGATAATGTTACAGGTCAGGAGTAGGTAGCTCAAGTTCACCCTTTGCTTGACCTGAGGGAAACATTTGGTCCCTGTGAAGATGTAGTCAGCATTCACAGGCTGTGTCCATTTTGGCCTGCATCAGGACTCAGCATTTCCTGCTCACTCCTCAGGCTCTAGGCCTCTATTCACCCTCGACCCACCATCCCTCTACCTGACCAATCCTTTACCCAACCTCTACTCACCCCTCACTCCACTCGCTCTGCCTCTACCCACCCCATCCTATACACACCCCTCTACTGCCTCTCCCCTCAACCTGTTTCTCCCTCTACCCGACTCTCACCCTCTAATCACCCCTCCCCTACTTGCCCTGCCCCTCCCCTTTTACCTCTTCCCTATCCACCCCTCCTTCTACTCATCCCTCCCTCTAACTGCCCCTCGCACCAGCATAACTTCCCCTGCCCATTACTCCTCACCTACACCCTCTGCCCACCCCTGCTTACCCACCCACTCAGGCCCAGCGCGCTGCCGATCAGCCTTTGCGGACAGCCACCATCTCTCTCTTCACGTGCAGGGCCGAACAAGCCGTCCCTGGGGTCCGCGCGGGTGCAAGCGCTGAAGGCCGTGGCGACCGGGAGAAGTGCGCTCGCGCTGTGGAAGGGCCGTCTGGTGCCAGTCACGTGGGGCTCGCGCTGCCCGGGGGCTGTGCGCAGCCTTCCATGCCCGTCGCGCCGACAGGAAATCACAGGCACTCGCCAATCTGCCGCACCGCTTGACGGGTGGAAGAAGTGACTGGTTGTGCGGGGAGCCTTCCAACTGGCTTGCCGGCTGATGACATCGACAGACTTCTCGTGTTACAATTTCTCGTGTTATAATGGGGAAGGATGTGCAATGAAGGGGGAGGATGGTGGGGGTGACATTACCAAAAAACAGCATCGGCTCTCGCTGCAGGGCGGGCCACCTCTAATACATTTTTGAAATGATCTTGCGGGCCAAATATAATTATATCGCCGGCCAAATTTGGCCCGCGGGCCAGTGTTTGACATGTGTGGCTTAGAGGTATTGGTACCCCCATACCAGACTGTGATACAGACAGTAAGCACATTTTGCACTATCCCATCTGTAGAAGTTGGCCATGGTTTCCAAAGACATGGTGAACCTCCGCAAACTTCTGGGGAAGTAGAGGCGCTGACATGCTTTCTCCATAATAATCTTAGTATATGGGTCCAGGAAAGTGTCTCCTTATCCCTTGATGAAGGGCTCAAGCCTAAATTGTTGGTTCTGTATCTTTATCTTTGCTACATAAAGGACACTGTTTGACCTACTGAGTTTTTACAGCGTCGTGTTTTTACTTCAACCGTGTCTGCAGACTTTCATGTTTTACTTCTTGTGAATCCCGCGCCTCTCACATCCCAGTTCCAATACCTGGTAGCCCTTCAGCCAATCTCAATCATTAATGCTTTGGGCTAGACAAGTGTCTCCAAGTAGTTCTATTTTTATCATTATCAAGGTGAACTTTTATAAAATTCCAAGTTGATTTATTAGAATTTAAATTCAGCAGATACAAATTCCTGCCTCCTGCTCAGGCATCCAGATCATCAGCTGCTCGTACACTGACTTGTGACCTCAGCGTTTGGAATGGGGTTTGAATCTGATGACCCCAGAGGTGAGCAAATCTCTGGTGGTACCACATGAAGCTTGGTCTTGAGGTGCCTCAAACCCCACAAAGTCTGGCATCTGCCTTCAGGGCTTAAATTTTATTTTTATGGAGACACCTATCTTATTTGCAGGCTAGCTCTGTGGGCTTCCTCCCGTCTTGTACTATCTCTGGTCCTGCAATTATTTCAATGCTCCAGCAATAAGTGTATTGTTACATTACAAGTGCAAAACTCCAGACTGCTCCAGGATTGGGTCGGTCTGGATTTTCCAGATTCTCGGGCAGTACTTTTAAAATTCAAATTTAAGGAGGAATAAAGAAGGGATGAGCAGGTAAATTCCGCATGCTTCATTTATCAAAATGAGCAGTTTTAGAGAAAAATAAAGTCAACACTTGGGGGAGGGGAGGGGGGAGAAATATAAATATCAATCCTTTTACCATAAAAATGTGTGTAATGCTTGAAATTATGTGTAAAAAATCAACATTGTAAAAGAAAAATACAGTAAACAAATTTATTTCTTGTTTCCGCTGTGTGTCAGTGGCACTTAAGCGTGCCCGCTAGATTTAAAAAGTTTGAGTCTCAGAGTAGGTGGGGTTGGGGGGGAGTGCGGGGTGGTCTGTGTTTCTGGCATCCGGATTTTGGGTCTTCTCCTGTAATATGATTGAAATTTTAAACTTGATGGTGGGTGAGTCCAATGGGTGTCAGGACAAGTGACTATTAGTAATTGATCCCAGGATAACGTCAAGGTAAAAAAAAGCATGAGCCCGCAGGGTTTCCGATGTTTCTCTCAGTACTTGTATCATTGTGTCTGCAATTACCTTGGATTTGGCAGTTGCTTCTCTGATCAGAACCTGTATCCCTACTGTGATCTTCCAGGCATTCTCCGATTACCAGATTCAACAGATGACCTCTACCTTCATTGACCAGTTTGGCTTCAACGATGAGGAGTTTGCGGATCAGGAGGAAAGTGTCAAGTGAGTTCTGTTCATTGCCGCGACCATTTTCACCAAAGAATAATCTGGAGAGATGAAGGCAGGAGATTGTTAGAAGCAGCACTTAAGAATCAGGTTTATTGTCCTCAACAGGTATCGTGAAATTGGTTGTTTTGCAGCAGCATTAATTGTGCAGAACAAGGTGCCAAATTACAATTCTGTAAATACAAGATTTAAAAAAAAAATAAACTGAGTGATAAAAGAGGGAGGTAGTGTCCATTGTCCATTCAGAAATTTGAGGGCAGAGCTGGAGCTGTTTTTGTAATGTTGAGTGTGCGACCTCAGGCCTTGTACCTTGTTCCTGATAGTAGTGAGAAAAGGGCATGGCCTTGGTGGAGAGGGTCCATGATAGAATCTGCTTCCCTGAAGCACCGCCTCTTATAGATGAATGTATAAGAAATAGGAGCAGGAGTAGGTCACCTGGCCCGTTGAACCTGTTTCACCATTCAATGAGATAGATCATGGATGATCTCCACCTCCCTGCCTTTTCCTCATGTCTCTTAACTCCTTGTCACACAAGGATGAATAGTTGAAGGTAATATAACTATATTCATTAACAATCTCCCCAACTATGTAAACATCTATCCAACCTTGTCTTAAATATAGTTGCTGAGGTCGCCTCCCCTGCTTCAATGGGCAGTGAATTCACCACCCTTTGGGAAAAGCAGTTCCTCCTCATCTCTGTCCTAAATCTACTAACCTGAATCTTGAGGCTGTGTCCCCTAGATCTAGTCACACTTATCAGTCTAAAAAAACCTACCACCTTTATCTCCTCTCTGCCTTTCATAATTTTATACATTTCTCTAAAATCCCGTCTGAATTCCAGTAAGTACAGTCCCAGACGACTCAATCTCTCCTCATAGACTAACCTACACTACTACCAAAGGCAGTACATCTTTCCTCAAGTCAGGAGACCAGAAGTGCACGCAGTGCTCCAGATTCGACCTCACCAGTACCTTGTATAGTTGGAGTGTAACCTCCCTGATCTTAAATTCAATCCCTGCAGTGCTCCAGATTCAGCCTCACCAGTACCTTGTATAGTTGGAGAGTAACCTCCCTGATCCTAAATTCAATCCCTGCAGTGCTCCAGATTCGGCCTCACCAGTACCTTGTATTGTTGGAGTGTAACCTCCCTGATCCTAAATTCAGTCCCTGCAGTGCTCCAGATTCGGGCTCACCAGTACCTTGTATTGTTGGAGTGTAACCTCCCTGATCCTAAATTCAATCCCTCCAGCAATGGAGGCCAACGATCAATTTTCCACCTTGAAAGCCTGCTGCACCTGCAAACCAACCTTCTGTAATTCATGCACTCCCTTGTCCTTCGGCACGGCAGCATGCTACAATTGTTTTCCATTTAAATAATAACCTGATCTTCCATTTTTTTCCTTCCGAAGTGGATAACCTCACATTTACCATCTCACTTGCCTGCTCACTTGACCTATCTATATCTCTGCACAATTTGCTTTTCTACTCAATTTAGAATCTTCAGCAAACTTAGATACACTCTCTCCCCTTTTCCAAATTGTTAATGAATATAGTTTTATCACCTCCAACTATTCATCCTTGTGTGGCACTTTATCTGGAAATCCATGTCAATGCCATGTTCCTGTGCTCATTATGATCTTCGAACTCCAGGAAGTTTGTCAATCAGGACATGGAGTGAAGACTGATGCCCATGATGGTGCTGGCCAAGTTCACGGCCCTCTGAGGCCTGTTCCTGCCCTGTGCATTGGCACCTCCATATCAGCCAATCAAAATGCTCTCTTGTCCTAGAAATTTGCAAAACTTGGGATGTTCAGCTCTTCCTATTTAGGGATACCCATAAAATTCTGGCAACTACAGTGGAGCTAATTGCTGAAGTCATTTAGAGATTCTTGATTAGAGGTTAGTTAGACTGTGGAATGGTGATAGGAAGTATTGTCAAATAGTATATCTGCAACCACAACATTCTCCAAATGTCTTACTGGAATCTTATGAGAAGTGTAAGATGGCCAATAGTTTTTAAGTGCTCACGTTCCCTGTTTTGCCAACGGCTTGCAGACATTGAGTTTGAGCACCCAATTCAGAATAATTATAGTAATAAATGAGAATAATTCAGACCTTTATTTATCCACAACAGAAATGGGGCGAAACTAGAGAGGGAGTAAGGGGCGTTTGTGGGCATCCTGCTAAATCAGGATTAGAATGCAGAAGTGTAGAAGATGTGAACTTTGTATTTATGGGGAGTTGGAGTATTTTGGATGAAGGTTTGAGATAGCCCAAAGATGTTGAAATATGAGAAGTTTAGATTTCAGCTTTGTTGTCAGAGTGCATACAACCCTGAGATTTTGTTTTTTTCTGTGGGCAAGGAAGAATTACCACTTATTAATAGTGCAAAAAAATCTACTCAATGTACACATGGAAACAAAAAAAAAGAAATGTGAACAAATTGTCTGCAATACAGAAAGGAAAAAAAAATCAACAAACTACATTGAGTCCCTGATTGAGTTTGTCATTGAGGAGACTGATGGTGGAAGGGTAGCAGCTGTTCCTGAACCTGGTGGTACGAGCCTTGTGGCACCTACACCTCTTTCCTGATGGTAGCAGTGAGAACTGAGAGTAGGGTGGCCAGATGTCCAGTTTTAGGCTGGACAGTTTGGCCTTTGAGCCCTCTGTGCTCCGTCCAGCGCCGCCTTGAGCTGGACATTAATTTCTCCTCCATTTGGGGGTGTGGGCCCTACACCCCCAAATGGAAGAGAAATTAAGTTGCAGAAAAGCCACTTACCTGTTAAATGTGGCGTGCGCAGCCATGTTTATTCTCATGCGAGTGCCTACTCGCACATGCGCAATGAGGGGGAGAAGTTTGTTGCCAGTGACCCCCCCCCCCCCCACTTCTCTCCGGGGGAGAGTTTCTGACGCTAACCCTGCATGTCCTCTGTTTTGGTAAGTTTGAAATGGCCACCCTAATAAGAGTGTGCTGGGTGGTGTGGATCCTTTATGATTGCTGCTGCTCTCCGATGGCAGTGGGGAGGGTTTTGGCTATGGTGTCCTGGGCTGTGTCCACTACTTTGTGCTCAGGGATATTGGTGTCCCCATAAAAGGCTGTGTTGGAGCCAGTTAAACAGTGAAAGCTGGACTGTGTGTTGTTACCTTGTTCTATAAGATGCTGCCAGCCGCCATAAACTGAACTAGAAATTCAATCAATCCCATAATTAAAATTAGCAGGTCATGAGCCAAGCTGGAAATGATTTGGGAATTTGTGTCACTCTGGCCTAGTGACTGAATGATTTTATGGACATTATTTATGTCACGGTCTCCTGTTTGCTGCATTTTTACTGTAAGTTCTTTCCCTGTTTTTTTAAAATAAATGATGACTTGTCGCTATCTGATCAACAGTTCCCCATTTGAGAGAGCAGCTAATATCAGCTTTGTGTTTGATGCCAACACCAACAGTGTGAGTATCCCTGCTCAATACTCTCAGTCCGTGGTTTTCAACCTTCTTATTTCCACTCACATATCACCTAAAGTAATTCCTTACTAACCACAGAGCACCAATAACATCCAATGCTATAGGTGCTCTGTTGTTAGTAAGGGATAACTTAAGATGGTATGTCAGTGGAAATAAAAAGGTTCAGAAGTGCTGCTCTAAATGATGCCACTTACATATTGCACACTTTGTGTGATGGTTAATATAACTGTCTGGACATCTTTGCTTAACTCTTTATTGTTTCCTGAAAACACAATTTAAGTGTTTTTACAAAATCAAAGTGTATGAACGTAAATTTTGAAGGATCAGAATGGTAACCTTAGCAATTAAATACTATGAAGGCAATTGTGCAACGTCTTCCCTAATTATCTTTGTGCAGTAAAACCCCTGTTATCCGGAATGCAAACAACCAGCAGCCTCAAGCAACCTGCAAAAAAAATTGCGGAAAATAAATAAGTTTAAAAAAAAAACAATTAAAAATTGGCGTGCTTCTCCGTGAGTTCGCCAACCACGCAACTGGAAAATTCACTTATCCAACATCTACCGATACCCTTAGATGCCGGAGACCAAGGGTTTTACTGCATTAGTTTGATACTTGGTTTATTTCACACAGTATAACAGGGGAACATGCCAGTCTATTAATTCAATGTGATGTTTAGAACCTTCCCCCACCATCTCCTTGTCCTCCTCAATCTTGGGGTACAGTTCTGCAGGTACTGTGCGATGGATCGCTGTTTGATTGTAAGTTTCAGTCTGTTCAACTGCAGAGATTTTGCAGTTGAACCAAAACTCGAAACTTATTTGCTAACCGTTTCCACAATAATTAAAAAGGTAAATCTTGAAGTAATTTAACTCCTCCCTTCATTAACCAGAATTAATGTTGAATTTGGTATGGGAATCTTGTCTGTTAAATACTGAAAATTACACTAGAACCATAGCCAGTTACGTATGGAAGGTGGGTGTGTTGATGCACTAGCAGGTGAAGATGAGCGTCTGAAATAAAAAAATCCCCATTATCTGCAAAGAAAAAGGGAAAATGTCAAAGTCTGAAAATCTAGGCTACTCAGGAATTGGCTTGGTCTGGATTTTCCAGGTTCTTGGGCTCTACTTTAAAAATTCAAATTTAAAAAGGATTAAAGAAGAGATGAACAGATACATTTTGACGGTTTATTCATTAGCAAATACAGCGTGATTCATTTATCAAAATGAGCAGTTTTAAAGAAAAATAAAGTCAACACTTGACAAAAATGTAAACATAGTAATTTTTGACGACAAAATAAGTGTACAATGCTTAAAGTTATGTTTAAAAATGAATATTGCAAAAGAAAAATACAGTATACAAATGAAAGCAGAAGTTACTTTAAACAATTTCTTCTTTTTTATAGTGACACACCTTTGTGGTCACTTGTCGCTGAGTCTCTGTGGTGCTTGCGTATGATCGCACACAAAAGCATGCTAAATTTCAAAAGTTTGAGAGTTTTGAAAAGCCCGGACTCTCGGGTGGTCCAGATTTACTGTAGGTAAAAATTATTGGCTATTAGTTGGCCAATCACGCAATCTCAAGCAACCAAACCTTATCTGGTGCTGGATGCCGGGGAATTTTACTGTCAAAAATGAAATAATTTATATAAATGATAAACAGTAGCCTGCTGAATTCTGTATTGAAACCTTTCCTGAAAATTGTTGCCAGTGCAATTTTTCTTCAATTTGCTTTTTAGCCAAACACCAATCTGTTTGAGGAGTGCTGGAAGGAGCGAATCCGGCAATTCAATGATGATGAGGGCTCGGACGAGGAGGAAGTGTGGCAGGAAAAGGACATGCGTTTTGCAGCAGATGCTCAGCGTGTTCCCAGGTATGCCGTGGGGGTTCGTCAGCCCAAGAGCTTTCTCACTGTTGAGTGCAGGGCCAGCAACCCCAACAACCATTCCTTAAACTGACAAAGCCCACTGTGTAGACTCAGGCCTGCAATCTGGCTGCTGAACCTTAACGACATCTGAATTTACATTTAGACATCCAGCATGGCATCCGGCCCTTCCAGCCCACGAGCACACCCAATTGACCGACAACCTCCGTACGTTCCAAAGGGTGGGTTGAAATCGGAGCACCTGGACATGGGCAGAATGTACAAACTCCTTGCACACAGCAGTGGTTTTGAGCCCAGGTCGCTGGCATTGTAACAGCATTGCGCTAACTGTGCCGCTTGTATCCTCCCCCTATCGTGGCTAGTGACTGTTCTCCCAGCAGGGTTACTGCATAATTGGCATCTTCACTGAGTCTGGCCAACTGACCTCAAATGCTGTTTCAGTGATTGGAATTTCTTTCAGGATCAGCTTTTATTTTTAAATTAAAAAAAAAATCCTGGTTTTTGCGTTGCAGGAGCTCTGGGAGCACAGACAGCGAAGGAAGTAGAGACTCTGAAGAAGAGGAAGATGAAGAAAGCGGACAGACCACCACAAAGCTCTCAGACTCGATGATGGAAGTGGACCCAAGCAAAGGTGGGGGGGGGGGGCTGACGGAATCTTTGGTCTCTTTTTACTGATGGCTGACTCTCGGGTCACGGTTACGAATTCTCTTTAGTGTCTGCTGTCACTGATGTGGAGGGAGATCTCGTATAACAGAGCCATCGTGGACTAAAAGTGAACACCTTACCTTGCTCAGCCATTGGCATAAGAAGGAACAGTGTTTCTATACATCAGAAGCCTAAGGATCACTATTTTTCACCAAAAAAAAGGAAGGTGACTATTCCAGCCTCTTACCCTGTGAGAAAATTTGTGCAATTTGTTTCTCGAGATAAGGAATGTTTATGCTGGCAAGTCAAACACTTCCATCTCGGTAACCCTCTTTCTGCTTCAGAAGTTGCAGGCAAGAATTCTGACATGCAGATTAAAGCACCTCCACTTCAGCAGCTGAGTCTATTGCACATCTGTGGTCCATGACTAATTTTCAAGTACCCCACGTGGGCTAATGCCTCATTGCAATTCATTTATGTTTGAATTGAGTCCCAACTAATGGTCATTGAATTGATTTTTGAAAGTATATGATGGCCTCAATACACAAACGTGCTGCCGCCACCACCCTGCCTCTTAAAATATTCATGAAGAGGGGTGTTCAGAAAGTATGTACATCTTTGTTATTTTGCATAACACCAGCGTTGTCTCCGCTCCATCCTCAACATCCATTGGAGCGCTCACACCCCTAACGTCGAGGTACTCGAGATGGCAGAGGTCGACAGCATCGAGTCCACGCTGCTGAAGATCCAGCTGCGCTGGATGGGTCACGTCTCCAGAATGGAGGACCATCGCCTTCCCAAGATCGTGTTATATGGCGAGCTCTCCACTGGCCACCGTGACAGAGGTGCACCAAAGAAAAGGTACAAGGACTGCCTAAAGAAATCTCTTGGTGCCTGCCACATTGACCACCGCCAGTGGGCTGATAACGCCTCAAACCGTGCATCTTGGCGCCTCACAGTTTGGCGGGCAGCAGCCTCCTTTGAAGAAGACCGCAGAGCCCACCTCACTGACAAAAGGCAAAGGAGGAAAAACCCAACACCCAACCCCAACCCACCAATTTTCCCTTGCAACCGCTGCAATCGTGTCTGCCTGTCCCGCATCGGACTGGTCAGCCACAAACGAGCCTGCAGCTGACGTGGACTTTTTACCCCCTCCATAAATCTTCGTCCGCGAAGCCAAGCCAAAGAAGATGGTTAGCACTTCCACCACAGAATTCAGATTTTTAGGTTAATTGATTTTTGAGTGTATGATGGCCTCAACATGCAATCTCTCTCTCTCAAAACAAAATCAATTAAGTAGAGTTCATTCTGAAAGTATGTGCACCTTTCTTATTTTACGTAATGCATAGTCAGCATGTTCGTCTCAAAAGCCAATACTGTATACTAGAATGTCTAGACTACCTTTAGACTGCAGCTTGCTACAGTTACTCAACTCTTGGTAATGCTACAGCTCGTTCAACAAATGGGGAACTGAGCGTGGGATATTCTCGTTTAGTTGGCCACTTTCCTAAAAAAGGATTGTCTCGTCTAATGTAGCTCTGTTACCAGTGAAGTGTTTATTTGATCTGCAGAAGCTGGTTGGACTGCAAACTTTGATGCTGTACCCATGACAAATAGTGGTGGAAGCCAGAGTGTTGCAGATGCTGGATTCAGTGCGTGGGACAGCACAGTGCCTGCAGTGTCATCGCCTCCAATAGAAGGTTGGGCAGTATTCGCCACCTTTGCCTCCCAGGCTGGGTAAGTGATGCCACTACTGGAAGAAATACTACTTTTCGCCCTTCTTTCTCTTTTAGTTCCTTCTCCAAGTGATTTTGTTTCATGCTTAGAACAGATCAACAGATTGCCTGAGGAGGCCATCACAATAATGGTATATCTTGTCTTTTCCTGATAATCAGTCCATGAGTAAGATTTAAACAATTATTCCATCTGATAAACCCCCCCCCCCCCCCCCACCCCCCAAATTGACTCTATTTATTATCTCTGCACTATTTCGGGGAAAGCTGCCAACGTATCAAAGGACACATCCCACCCTGGTCACTCTCTCTTTCCCCCACCACTTGACATTGAGCAGTAGATGCACAAACCTCCAGATTCAAGGACAGGTTCATTCCTGATGTTATCAGATTGTCAAGTCAATCACATTCATGGAAACGCCACCCTTGCTCAGTTTTAGCTTGTACCCTTCTCCTTAACCTGTACTTTGTCTTGGTAGCTCTCTACCCCACACTTCTGTTGTATTGCTGCACTCCCTGCTCCACTAAAGAATAAATAGACTTGACTGGATAGCATGAAAAATAAAGCTTTTCTTCGCATCTCAGTTCGTGACCAAAGGTTAATTCTTTCATTCTATTAAAACCATCAGATTGCGAGCATAAGGCTGTGTTGCACCTCCAGTGCTGTCACACTTTAAACCTGTGGTGAATCGAAATTTTTTTTTTAATTTTTCTCGAGAATGATGAGATGGCACCGTTCATTACACAATGTAAAAGGACTAACTTGATCTTCTGACCATCACACCCTCTGTTCCAACTCTGATCTGTCATTGTTTTAGCCTCAACCTGCTCCTGCTCTCATGGATTCGTCCCTTTTCTGCCTCCTGGTTAAGATCCAATCTTTCACCATATCTGCTCCAGAGGTAGGAAGGGGTTGCTCAGTCCCTTGGGAAGCGCACCCGTTGGTGATAGACAACACCATCTATAGAATACTGAACAGGGAAGGCATTCACTCCTTTCAAGACCATAAATAATAGGCTGTTTAAACCAAGTCGATCCCTCGACAAGATTCTGTTGATCATGTCTCTCACAGTGAGTTTGGAGAAAATGGGTATGTCAAAGAAAAACATTGTAGGTGTCGATAGGAAAATTACCAGAATTAGGTAAAAAAAAAACTCTTGGAGCTCTCCCAATTTTAAACGGATCTTGGTCTGACCTTCATAATCTTGAACCCATCGGAATGTCCCTTCATTTTGATTTGCAGAATGTGCTAGCTTTGTTTTTGGGAGTGTCTGTACAGGTAAACAACAGAGCAGAAAAAAAGATTTTAACCGTGGGAGTGTCAAGCTAGTTTTGGAGAGGAGACACAAGAGTGGCCCCTATCTAATGATCTTAACTTAATTGGAATTGATTTCTTTCAGCCCCTCTGGACGCTTGCGAACAAACTCTCCTGTATCTATGGAAGCAAATTCCGCTCCTGCTGATGAGCTGCAGAATAGTGGTGATGGACATAACAAAGCATCAGAAGAAAGTGAGTATCGTCCAGATATCTACGTCCAACCTTGAATACTCAATTCTGTTGTACATTGGATTCCAGCGGAGTATGCACTTCTTGTTCACTCACTCTCCATAATCCAGTTAGACGTGGACATCAACAAGCCTAAGAATGTGTTCTTCCTGGAGAGCCAGGAGGATTGGGCGGTGTGATTAACGTGATGCTATTTTAGCACCAGTAAACCTGGATTCGAACTGGAGCTGCCTGTCAGGAGTTTGTACGTTCTGCCCTGTCTGTGTGGGCATCCTGCAGGTGCTCCGGTTTCAACCCATCTTTCAAAATGTTGGGGGGGGGGGGGGTCAACTCTAAGCTCAGTTGGAGGAGCTACGCTTCTGCCGCAGACATCACAAAAATAAAACTTTCCTTAAAATGGCCAACAAAAAAAAACTGGTTAAGAGCACCAGTTGTAGGTCCTGCATATGTACTTTGTGTCGGGGGGTCAATTGGGTGTAATTGGGCTCATGGGCCAGAAGGGCCTGTTATTGTGCTGTATGTCTAAATTTAAAATCTATACTTGGAGGTTATTCAGTAATTTGAATCTTTTCTGCCCTTAGTGACTGATTCCATTCATTTGGTTTCATAATCCTTAATGCCTTTTGCAATAAAAATCCAGTAATCAATTGAAAAGTATACAGTGAAGAACTAAGAGGGGCAGACTGCCCAAGCAGCTTCCTGTGGCTTCCAGGATCCTTTGAGTGAGGCTGTGCTCTTGGATATGACTTAGAAGATTGAGCTCTCACTTCACAATATCCCAGATTTAGAATCTACCATCAGAGGAAGTCGATTTGTACTTTCCCCTTTTCTTTCCTCCTCTCTTCCTCCTCCTTTTTGCTTCTACCTCTCCCTTCCCCCCTTTTTTTTAAATCTACCCTCCTTTCTCATTGTAGCCAGCTCATCCTTTTAACTGTCCCTATAAGTCGAGGCAAGCTTATTGTCATCTGATTACACAAGCACAACCCAACGAAACAGCGTTCTCTGGTCCTCGGTGCAAGGCACGCAGACACACAACCAGACATTACACGTACAGACAAACAGTGCCAGTTTTTCTGGCAGATTTAAGGAAAGTTTTATTTTTATGATGTCCACAGCAAAAGCATAGCTCCTCCATCTGAGCTGAGTTGCCCACAGTTGCCTTGTGCCATTACAACCGACGAAACAGTGTTCTTTGGTCCACAGTGCAAAACACTGCTGCTCTCTTGTGCTCTCTTCCCTTGAACTGCTATAGGGACAGCAAAATGAATGTAAAATGAACCAGGCAGTTTTATTAATTTAATAATGTCTTAAATTTGCTGCCGTAACCTGAAAGATAAGAAAATGCATCATAGCTTGTTTTGAATAAGCCTTTGGCTTTAACTAGTTTATTCCATCTTTAGCCTCCATCGGGTTGGATGTAGTTTTTTTTTAAATCTATCCTTGCCTATTGACTAAACTTTACACAGGATATATGGCAACGATTAAAGTTCCGCGCCCCCCCCCCCCTCCAAATCTACCATGACCATTCTCATTCTCTGAAAAAGCAAGTGGTATTACTTTGGAGCTAATAGCTCCAGCGACCTGGATTTAATCCTAGTTTCTGGAGCTCACTGTGTCGAGTTTGCATATCCGTGCAAGGAAGAAATAAATGGGTTAGGGAAAAGTTAGTGCAAAAATGAGTGTTCGGGCATGGAGGTATCTATAAAAAGACTAATGCTGAATTTTTCAATTCCTCATTTCTCTCTATATGGCTGACCACTGCTTCCTGAATTCCATTCAACGAACAAAATAAATTCTATTGTACTGAGAATGTGCCAGCGCGTTTTTACAGCTAAAGAGGAGCTGCTGTTGGAGGCTGCGGCTCGGTTGTTGTTCTATACTGCCGGCCTCTTTCCATTCTCAAACGTGGCCTCAAACACCGTGCTCCGCCATTCTAAACATGAGCAACATCTTGCAGTACTTTAAGTTTCTGTATTCCAGAATTTCCCTGCCAGGAAAGGTTTTCTAAATCTCAGCTGTCAATTTCTAGCTTGGCCACCTTCAGTCTCTAGAATCTGTAACAAGTAGCATACATCTGAAATCTGCACTGGGACCTGTATAAATGTGGATGAGAATGTGGGCAGACTGAGTTGTAAAGCTTGGAGATGACACCAGAATTGGTGGAGGTGTAGGTTGCCAAGAAGGGACATAGATCAGCTGAAAATTTGGATGGAGAATCAGATGAAACAGTGCTCTCCAATCCTTGGTGTGAAACATGCAAACACACTTTAGACAAATGATACATATGCAGCATGTATATCCATATATAAATAAATATTGTTGAATAAATAGTAGATTCTCAGAGGGTTTATATGAGCAGCTCATTTCTCAGCCTGGTGGTTCTGGCTCTGATACTCCCATATCTTTCCTGATGGGTGTAGCTGAAGGATGCTCTGTGCGAGGCGGTAGATTGCCTCAACAATATTGCAACCCTCCTCAAACAGTGGGTCACCCCAATGAAGTGGGGTAGGTGGGGGAGGAAGGCCCCAGCGATCCTTTCTGCTGCTCTTTTGGTCCTGTGGATTGACCTCCGATCCAATGCTTCACAGCAACTGTACCGCACTTTGATGCAGCTAACCGGGACGCACTTGACAGAGCTCCCGTAGAGAATTGACATGATGGTGGCCAGTAGCTTTGCCCACCTCAATCATCTCAGGAAGATCAAGTTATGCTGCCACAATGACTAAATGACAAAGAGCGTGGTAACCTTGATATCTAGAGAATCCTTGATGATCAAGTACTTACTCCCTGAAAGTGGTGTCACAAATGCATAGGGTCATTCAAAAGTCATTTGGTAAACAAACCTTTGCAAGCAGTGGCATTGAGTGTAAGCGTTGGGGCATCATGTTGCAGTTGTACAAAACATTGGTTGGATCAGACTTTTAGTATTGTGTATGGTTCTGCTTGCTACACCACCAGGTGTAGAAGAGATTCACCAGGATGTTTTCTGGAATGGGGGTGCTACAATTAAAAAGCTGGATATGCTGGGATTTTTCTTATTGGAACGAAGGATGCTGAGGGGTTACCTTTATGGAGGTTTGTAAAATGATGATTAGAATTTTTTTTGAGGCAAGAGATTTGAGAATTAGACACCGGTTTAGAACATAAGAAAAAGGAGCAGAAGTAGGCCCATTGAGCTTGCTTTGCCATTGAATGAGATCATGGCTTATCTGATGGTAGGCTCATCTCTACCTCCCTGCTTTTCTCCAATCTCCCTTAATTCCCCTTCTATGCAAGAATCTATCCAACCTTCCCTTAAATATATTTCCACTGCTTCAATGGGCAGCGAATTCCACAGATTCACCACCCTCTGGGAAAAGCAGTTCCTCCTCATCTCCGTCCTAAATCTACTGCCTGAATCCTGAGGCTATGCCCCCTAGTTCTTGTCTCCCCACGAATAGAAACAACTTGCTTACCTTTATCTTATTTGTGCCTGTGATAATTTTCTACCTTAAGATTGTATCTTATAGAAACATATTAAATAGGTTTAATGCAAGGGGGGGGGTGAAATCTGAAAAGTTTATATTTTTTTTTAAAGGCAAAACCTGGCTCCCTTCTCTAACATTGCCGTTCCTCCAAGTGGATTTTATCTTGTCTCATTTTTGCTCTTCACTCAGAACTTCCTTCACTAAAACCTTTAGTCTTCTAAAACTGGCATCTCTCTTCTAATTTGCATTTCGGTGCTTGAGTATTCGATTGGTGAACCAATTGTGGTTTGGTGATAATTTAGTGTTATATCTTGTCCACTCCACTGGAACACCAGCTGATGCTGAGACCTCTCTGTTTCTGATAACTGCACTGCAGCACTCTGTGAATTAGTATTTTTGAATGAAAGAGAAAAGATGTACTTACACTCTTATAACCACGGTGATGATGTATATTAATAATTGAACCTGCAACTTGGAGTGTTAAAGCATTGGAAGAAAAATACTAGTTTAAACTGAGCTGTCTCAACCCCAGAGAAACAGCTTGGTTGTGCAGTCCAGGAATTTGATACGCAGTCTGTGCCAAGGTATATAATGTCAGAGTAAGAGCTTTTAAAGATTATATGGGGTGACCAACCTTTTAATTTTTAATTTAGACCGACAGCACGGTTACAGGCCATTTCAGTTCATGAATATGTACTGGGGGTGTAGGTTAATTGGGTAGCACAGACTTGTGGACTGAAATTAAAATGTGGGCCACCCCTTCTCTAGATCTTACAGAACAAGGGAGATGATAAATCTGGTATAATTTGTATTAATCTACCTCTCCTGGAGTCTGAAGATTTGCAGTAAGATTGTAATATATCTCTGTTTTTGAACAGAGCTCACACCATGTACTGTTTGAATATAAGGCAAGGTGGTGCCGGAACCTGTTGCTTCTGAGAGCAAACCGTGGCATGCCATTGCCTTCAGAGGAATAACGTGCAGTGAACTCAGGTCTCAAAAAGTTACGACCATTTGTTTCCTTATTGTGCAGAGACTTGGGGCATGTTGAGTGGTGGAGAAGATGAAAAGGTGAAAGGTGCTGCTGGGAAAATGGGTACGACGCCACACGCAGACACGGAAAAATCAGCGGCAGAAAATGTAGCGGTTCTCAACGGCTCTGTGCCAGAAGCTGTCTTGCCTTCTGAGGTGAACAATCCAGAAATTAAACCACGCACAAGGTATTTATGAAAAATATTATTTTTTGTTGGGGGGGGGGGTGTAACTGCACTGGAAGATGTGATTGACTGAAATTCACATCACAAGAGGGGTTTCACTGATGTGAGCAAGGCAAGATGTGTTTGGATCCTGCCGCTGCAGTGGTATCTTGTGTGCTTTTGGAAGACTGCAGATTGAAGTCTGCAGGTTGGCTTAGTGTTGAACGCCACGCCTTTACAGCGCCAGCGATCGGGATAGGACTGGGGTTCGAATCCACACTGTCTGTAAGGAGTTTGTATGTTCTCCCCGTGTCTGCGTGGGTTTTCTCCGGGGGCTCTGATTTTCTCCCACTGTTCAAAACGTACCGGGGGTGTAGCTTAATTGGGTGTAAATGGGGCGACACGGACTCGTGGGCCACAATGGCCTGTTACTCTGCTGTACATCTAAATTAAATTGTGTCCGGTGCTGTCTGTAAGGAATTTATGTTCTTCCCGGTATCTTTGTGGGTTTCATAGGGTGCTCCAGTTTCTTCCCACCCATCCAAACCTAAGGGAGTGGTAGGCTAATTGGGCTATTTGGGCAGTACAGGCTATTTCTGTATGCCAAAATTTAGGTCACATTTTAATCTCCTAAAGCAAATGAGCCTTTGAAATATGCATGACATGGTACAATGCCAAAATGAAGCCATTCAGTCCACCCTTACTTCCCCATGGCTCTGGAAGTTGGTCTCCCTTGCATCCCCACCCACTTCCCCTTTTGATTATTTTTTTCTGCCCACCTACATTAGGAATGTTGTCCAGTGGGGCAATTTACTGATCAGCATGTCTGAGGTGTGCAAGACAGCCAGAGACACCTTTGCAATGAGCAGAGAGAATATACAAATACCATTCAGGCAGCACTGGAGGTCCAGTTCAAACTCCAGTCCTTGGCACTGAGATGGCAGTGCCAAGTGATGGTTCTATGTGCTGTCCCTGCAATATAGGACATGGATGGAATTGCATATGGCAGCCAGATGTTTGTGGAGTAGCCAAGTGATAAGACGTATTGTGAAATCTGAGTTTAGCTATCCAACGTTAGTGTCACTCCAGAAATTATGTAAATTAGGTGAAAGTAGTCTTCAGTAATTTGGCTTTGCCTGGTAACTGTTAATGCTGACAGTTGAGAACAGATCACCTGGCAATCTGAATTATCAGATAACTTCCATCCCTTGTAATTCACAATCTTGGCAAATAAAATGAAATTACTGTATATGTCAGTGTATAGGATGGTATTTGAACCTTAAAAATATCAGCCCAAAACCAGGGATCATTTTGTATGCCAAGTATAAAATCTGAACCTTAATATTCCTGTTGTTTAGAACGTTCCCTATGGAGAAGGAGAACAGCATAAAACTCTCGCATAACTCCTTCAGTCCTGCTAAACATGACCCTACTGAAACTTGTGTTTGGGAAGCTGGATTAATAGTAATGTTGTATTAAAACAATACAAATCCATTCTAAACTTGTCTCATACTTTACAATGAGAGCACAGCAAATGAAAGCTAACAGCATACACTAGTTTTCATTTGCAACAGCTGATAACCAGTAAACAATCAACCAGGGTCCCAGGGTGCATTCCATTTACACTGCCTTGTCTTGCAATAACCAGTTACAGGTACTTTTAAACTGTTAAGGACAGGGTTTCTTGGAAAGTTTTCACTCATTCATAAACGGTGTCGTTTTTATGAAAATAAATTATCTATTCTGAGGCAGAAAACTAAAATTAGCAGAGAAATTACCAGGATTATTGGGGCTGTAAGCAGTTCAGTGGTAAGTGCCATACTTGGAGTAGTCTCATCCAGCGAGTATAGCTCAGAACTCCTACATTTTGAGTGGAAGTTCTGGTGGTACATAGACATCTTGTATGCCGACAGCTATGGTACTTTATTCACAAAAGTCTTCAGAGAAGTAAAGTAAACTTGAGAGTTCATTTTTCATGGGTGAGAATGATCCGATATGAGCCAGCGACTGATGTGGAGTTAGTTGACGGAGGCTTCTGGTGCTCTGAAAGAACCCCGAAATACTCGTGATTCCAACACTGCACTGTGGCGTGTGGGATATATTCTCCACCTGCACGTTGACAGTGGATATCCTCTCGACTGGGAATTGCATGAGGTATAGTGCACCGTAACTATATTGAGCGGGAAAGTCATTCTCAGCTTTGCCACAAAAAAAGACAGCTTAAAATTGGATGTGATCATTGTACTTGGTCATGTTGTGAGAATTCACAGTTGTTTCAGTGAATGCAAAGAAGTGTAATGAACATTGATCCTTCATGTTAAAGAAAGGGGGTGATGGCTTTGAGAGTGAGAAGGCTGGTTCCTTCATTCTTTCCACTTGATCACATTTGAGAATCTGCTTCCATTTGAAACGTTCACTCAGTCGTATTGCTTTGCCCATGAATGATGAAACACATTCTGTGCACTAACACTGGACAATTTTTTTTCCAAAAGGTTTGCTTCCTGAAAAAATACTTGAAGATTATAGTAGACAACTTTGAGCTGAACACAAAGATAATTTCAGATTTGCTGTATCACATAGGAAGTTGGAGAAACATTAATTTCTATTGAATTTAGCCTGTTTAATCATCTTACGATGCTGACCTAAAAATGTTTTGTCGCTGACTTTCATTTGTACTCAGCAAGTGATGACTCTCATGTCAATGTCCAATAGTTGTCCAGCATTGATGGATTCCAGTTGGCCTTTTCCATGGTTATAATGACCTGGTGAAACCTTTCCAATGTAACAGAATACATCACACCTGTTGTGACATTCACGAGACATTTCTGCTGCAGTGAATCGTCCTGAAGACAATAAATGCCATTGTTAAGTACTCTCACTATGCTATTGTCTGAATAGGTGTGCATCAACAAGCATTCAATCGATAACAATGTAATAATGCACAGCATCTGTAGACGTGAGGTGCTTTTATAGCCTGTCTGCATCTATCCTGACTAACCCTGCCCAGGCCTAAGTCAACATTTGCATAACACCTGCACTGAGTGCATGCCCAGGCATGCTTGGACTGACCAAAACTGCTGGCTTTGTGGGCAATAAACTGGTAGGCTGAAATATGACAGAAAATCACAAAAATAGATTATATCTAAAATATGGTAGGTGATAGGAAAATGTTAAGTTGAATTTCATGAAATGTACATTCAATAAAATGCACCCAAGTGTTCAGGAAGCAAAATCTTCGTTGTCCAATGTGAAATGCGATCAG
This sequence comes from Narcine bancroftii, assembly GCF_036971445.1. Taxonomy (NCBI): domain Eukaryota; kingdom Metazoa; phylum Chordata; class Chondrichthyes; order Torpediniformes; family Narcinidae; genus Narcine; species Narcine bancroftii. The sequence goes on from NC_091481.1 coordinate 63,379,351, forward strand.
GAAGATGAATTTTCCAGTTCTGATTGAAACCCAGTTGTGTCTCTCTTTTGCAGTGAGGACGAACGCTTAACTACCTCTGAAGTTGGACCTACAGCAGGAAGTGTACGGGTCAGCTCCGAGGCCTCGAAAGCTAGTCCAGTTCCACAAACTTCAGAATCTGCGCAGCAAGAACAGAGGTAAGGAACAATGAATAAGGGGAAAGAATTTTGATCGAGATATAACTATTTAATCATTACTTAACATGCATACTGTGAATCAGGGCTGTTGAATGACTCACATTTGATTTGGAAATGAGTAAAAACTTTTTCAATATTTGGTTGTAGACAGGTCTTTGGAATCCCATTTTTCCAAATGTAGAGCGTGGGTTGACAGTCAGCACTAATCGAAGTCAATTCTTACCATTTCTTGCAGGAGAAGTGACTGGGTAAGTCAGGCCATTTCAAAGGATGTATTCAAGGTTTTCAGATGCTTTTTTGGTGAGGTCTCATATGACTTGGGGTCAGATAACCTCAGGCATGTTTTGAGGAAATGCAGCAACACAAATGGAAAGTAGCTCAACAGCAGCTAACAAAGGAATTAAAGTGTTAATATTGTTTCAGCCTTAAAAAAGGTTAGGCCAGGGATTTCATTGGTACATTTTCTATTTTTTGTATCCGTGATTAAATTAGAATTGCTCTCACTGAAGTAGGAAAAATATAGTAACACACCTGTTATTTCAAGCAACCGGAAGTTTAAAATTGATGCACCTTACAGTTAGTTCACTAATCACAGAGCACGCGGTCTCAAGCAACTGGAAAATTCACTTATCTGGCATCTAACAATCTCCATAGGTGCTGGGTACCAGGGTTTTTTTACTGTAGCGGGAATTATAGCAAAGTCCTGAAATTCCGGCTGTTCCTGTTTTAAAATTGACGAGTCGGGCTAATGTAGTAACTGGTATGTACTTTCTTGGGTTGGAGGATGGTTGGCAAAAGGTCTCCAGTGATGTCAACAAGAGATCGAGGAAGTTCACAGCAGTACGAGGTCAGGGGATGTTTTATCATAGGAAGTGAGTGAGAAAGTTATTTGGAGAAAGTTGAACAGCCCCACCCAAGAGACTGGTGCATGTAATCTTCTCTTGTATTTCAGTATTGCACTGGGAGAACAAAGGTCCCATCTAATTAATGGCAGGTTGGAGTTCTTCCCTCTCCCTTCCAAGAGTTAACTCTCAAGCACAACACTTTTACACTTAAAATCAGAGCATTTATTTATTTTGTTTGGAGGTTTTTGCCATGTTCTACTTGGTTGCTCAACTTGTGCTGTTAAAGTGATTTCATCTCAAAATGGCCTCATTCGATAGGAAGCATTTCCTCTCCTGACCCCAGGTGAAATTACAGAATCCAGCAGGTGCATTTCCATTTTTCCATTTCAGTGGTAAAGGTAAGGTAAAGGTTCCATTATTGTCACGTAGTATTACATTTAGAATGTAACATACATGAAATTCTTTAACTTTGTGTACCGTAAGGAAGACAGAGTTGCCACTTTGTCCAGTGCCCCTCACAGAAATGAGGCCCCAGCGAGGAACGAACTCGTGACCAGTGCTCTTGTATTGAATGCTGTGATATGGAAATGTTCCAGATCTAGATGAAATTTATTGTTTGTGGGAAGGAATGTACTAGGGGAGAACGTAAGAACGCCTTGCATACAGCGTTGGATTACAAACCCGGTCACTGGCACTGTAACAACGTTTTGCTAACTTCTATGTGTGGAATATCAATCTGCTGATCATGTCCAGTTTGTAGCCAGGTACTTTTTAATGTTTAATATCTCAGTTCCTTTCAGCTAAGTGAGTTTTAGCCACAAATGTTAGTTTTATTTCTAAAAATAAACCAAATCCTTACTCTTTCACATGTACCTGATCTTGCATTTCTAAGTTTTTGATCTAATTTGAAGCTCCATTTACTGTCAAATACCTCATTTTGATGTTTTCATCATTGAATCATTTCTTTATCTTTCTAACTAGCATTTTATAATCACATCCTGTATTAACCTTTTCCATTCATTGAGTATATGTGGCTGGGACTTTCCCTAGTGCGGAGGAGACTGAGGGTGGTCAAATCATGAGGAGCCCAGATAAAGTGAATGTTCATAGCCTTTTCCCCAGCATAGACAGTTCTAGAGCTTGAGGCCAGAGTGGTGAAATATTTACAGGGACCTCAGGGGCAACTTTTTCACAGAGGGTATCTGGAATGAGCTGCCAGAAGTGGGCAGAATTTTGCTATTAAAAATACATTTGGATAGTTTCTTGGGCAGGAAGGGCAAAGAAGAATATGTAGGGAAATGTAGGGAAAAGTGAAGTGTCCAGAATGCCAACTTGGTCAGCATGGATGAGTTGGGCTGAAGGGCCTGTTCCCTGCTGCACAACTCTCCTTTTTTTAAAAAATGTCAATATTTTGACTAGGTGTTGCCTTTTCTCTCTGCTCTCTTGATTCAACTCAATTCAGAGAGTGGTGGTCCAAGGTAACCCGCTGTGAAATGTGTCTCCTAATCAAAACTATTTTGCACATTCTAAATGATGAGTTGTTAAGGTTTCTAGTTCATCCTTCACTTCTTGTAGCTCAGATTTACATTTCAGATTTATTGTCAGAGCACGTACATAAAGCCTGAGATTCCTGCAGGCGAGGCAGAATTACCATTTATTGGTAGTGCAACAAAAAATCTGTTTACTCGGATAAACAAATAAAGAAATGTAAACAACTGCACAATGCAGAGGGAAAAAAAAGCACGAAGTGCAAAAGTGAGAGTCCTTAAATGAATGCCTGATTGGAGCTGATGGTGGAGGGGGAGCAGCTGTTCCTGAACCTGGTGGGTGCGAGTTTTGTATCACCGATACCTCTTTCCTGACGGCAGCAGCGAGAACAGAGCGCAAGCCGGGTAGGGTGGATCCTTGACGATTGCTGCTACTCTCCGGCGCCAGCATTTCTTGGAGATGGACTTGAATGTGGGGAGGGTTTTATGGGATATATGAGCATATGTGGAGCAATTTACTGTGTGCGAGTAAGTTAAATGCCTCTTCTATTGCAAGAGATTTGGAGCTTCTTCAACCAGGAACTTGCAATGGTCCATTGGTGACTGAGGTTGTTGCATTCTGCTTTAAGAACCTAGCATTGTAAAATTGTGCATGCTGGAATTCCAGCTTTATTATAAGACGGTGGTTTCGGGTTTGAGATATCAGCACAGCCATGTGCCATTGGAGTTTAACACCTGTCTGAACCTGACCTTTCCAGAGCTTTGGCCCACATGAGTGAAAAGGTTCCCTCCATCTGGATGGTTATACTGGACAATGAAGATTTTGCTTCCTGAACACTTTTGGGTGTATTTTATGGATTTTGAGCAGCTGATCCAAAAAATCAACTTAAAAATGTCCCACCATGTGTCAATTTTAAGTCGTCTAGTATATTGCCCTTAAAGCAAGCTGTTTTGGTCAGTCTTACATTTCCTGGGCATGCTTAATCAAGATAGATGCAAACAGGCTATCAAAGCAGCTCACAAATACAGATGCTGTGCATTACATTGATTATAGATTGAATGTTGATGCACACATTCCTCAAGCAATAGCAGAGTGAGTGTACTTAATAATAGCATTTATTGTCTTCAGGAAGATTCAGTACAGCAGAAATGTCTCATCAATGTCGCAACAGCTGTGACTCATTCTGTAACGTTTGTGGCAAGTTTACACCGAATGCTAAATTCAATAGAAGTTAATTTAATGTTTCTCCAACTTCCTATGTCATGCAGCAATCTGAAATTACCTTTGCTCAGCTTGAAGTTGTCTATCAGAATCCCCAACTTTTTATTCAGGAAGCAAACCTTTTGAAAACATTTGTTGTCCAGTGTTATTGGTGTGGCAAGAGTATACCAAGGGTCAGGGAGATGGGTGGTCCTTTAACCCCCCACAACATAATGACTTGGTTTCTGTTGTGACTAGCACATCAAAGGCATCTGGTGACGAGGCAAGGAGTCAGAAGACGTCCTCTCCGGTTTTAAATGGGGCTGTGGATGAGACATCTGCACAAACGGAAAACAAGTGAGTTTGAAGGGAGAAGGCGGCACTGGTGCACAATCCCAGTCAGCTTAGTGGTTTACATTTCTTTTACCAATCGATGATCACAACACCAGTGGTTAAGTCGATTGCATCTGAGACATCCTGGCCCGAACTGCTCCTCTCTGTTCAAGATTATTTTATTGTCATGTAATAAAAGTGATATTGTACGAAATTTCCTTTAGTCTACCAAAGATTCGTTATCATAAAAAATTGCCCAGCACGCCTTACAACCGGAGAAAGAGAAGGAAAAGAGAGTACCTCCCAGGATCACCTCACTTCATTTCACTTGGAGATATTTTCACTGAATGTTATACCAAAGTACAGATGCCATTCTATGCATTGACCTTGTGCCAACTTTTGAATAGCAAGTTTGGTTATTTTTACTTCCCCCGTTCCTGTGTACAATTGTTTTTCTCAATTACCCAATTCATGTTTGAATCTATTTCCATCACCCCATAAAAGCAGTACAATTATAAATCTTTATCAATAATTGTGTCAACTTTTCCTGGTGTTGCTTCTTTTTTTGTCACACGTTTCAAATCTGTGCCCCTTGTCATTTCTTCACCCCTACCAGTTAATTTTCCTTCTTAAACACTGCTTTCAGATTCTTTCCTATCTTTCTCTGATTTAGAGAGAAGGATCCCACCTTATCCACTCAATCTGTGGAACTGAAGCCCCTCAGGCTGAGGCAGATACTTGAATGGGTTGAATTTGCTCAGGGAAGTGAGTATGGTTCCTCCGAGGAACGTCTGCAGATAGTTTAATCTGTTGTCATGTGCACTGAGGTACAGTGAAAATCTTAGTTTTGCTTGTTATTCAAACAGTCGCCTTTCTCTGACATTTTAGATATTAAAATTCACAGTAAAAACAAAGCAACGAGGTTAGTTTTGACAATGGTCAAACAGGGTTTCATGCATTTTATCGGAGGAGGCAAATCAGTCTCATTCATAGCGGCTTCCAGCCTTTCCGGGCGGGATCTGTTGAGAGGCAGCAATCACCATATTTATAAATCACTGGGGATGCTGGGGTAGAAAGCCACATGGCCAGGATTACCTGATGGCACATTGGAAGACGTTTAAATGCAAGCCATAAATTGCAAAAAGATTGAGCAAATGTGCATTGAGGTGGCAAATTGATTGCAGAGTGAGCAATTATAGGATAATCCAGCAAAAATGTTCAAGCAGTGTATTTTCTAAATTGAAAATCTAGAAGCAGTGGAAGCCCAAAAGATGTTCTTTTATATTAAAGGTACTAATCAAAAGAAACTAATGGAATGCTAGTCTTTATACCTGGAAAAGCAGAGAACAAATGAGGAATTGCTGTGGCTCTGCATCATTCTGGCTGTGCCACACTTTGAAGTATGGTATGAGCATTATTGGGCATCATTCACAGGGAAGGGTAAATTGCCCCTGGAAGAAGTGGGGCACTTGAACAATCTCTCCATCGTGGTGGTTAGATTATTGGAAGAGATCACACAGCGGCACCTGGGATTCAGAAAGATTGGAGGTGATTTCCCAGGGCATAATTGGTGAGGGGAATGGATAGGACAAAGGGAGTACCTGTGCTAGGGTGAGGCTGTTGTGGACGTGATTTGTAAGGGTTTGCCTATGTTAAGGGCACAGTTGCAGAGAAAAGTTGTATGTTCCTAACCACAAGGTTTCAGGACCTGCCCGGCAGAACAGGCTGTATTAAAGGAGATGAGAAAAAACTGAGGCATTCTCACAGGTGAAGCAACATGGAGTTCACTGAATGAGCAGTTGTAATCTCAGGGAAAGGCACGTGGTCAGTCCGATTGCCAACTGTCCCCTATCAAAATACTTCATCCAAAGCTTCATCTTATTTTATCCTCTTTGCTGTTTTTTTCCGTTTTGTTCCTTTGTGTCCTGATTCTAAACAGCAGAGGTCCCAGTGCTGTGCTTCGCACCTCATGCCAGTCTGAGAAATTGTCATTCCCCACTGCTGCTTTGGCTTCCACTGTCCCTTTTAATCTCTTGGAATTTAAATTTGCTGACATGCCTATGTGTGGCATGTTATCAATTTTTTTTAAAAAATTCCATCAACCTTTGTGCCCTCATGGCCCTGTCGCCCTTCTTCAATGAGAGAATTAATCGACTAAAATCAAACGCCATTTGCCTCAATAAATCGGTGCTGGATCACACTTATTCATCTCTACTTGGCCAAGAGCCTGTTATCCTTCTCGCAGGCGTATGTTGTGGAACCTCTCTCAGCAACAATGGTCAATTGGAGAGCTTGTAGGATTTAGCTTTATACTTTGTTTTAAACCAATGTGAATTTTTTTTTATTGGTGCAGGATTCTTTTTTCCTTTGTGACTTTAATTCCTCTTAAAGATATTGATTTCCTTTTGAGACACAGGCTTTCCCTTCTGAACCCTACTCACGACACCTTGAAGAAAAATAATACCTTCATCGATTTTTTTTGTGTCCAAAGCCACCCTGCTGCATTGAAATGCTGGCACAAGGGTATAGGAAGTTGGTGGCCACTTTTCACATAGCGAGCTCCTTTGGGTGGGAGGGGGGGAACCATTTTTTTTGCAACATGGGCAGAAAAGAATTCTCTCATCATAAGCTAATATTTTAACAAACCCTGAAATGTCAGGCTAAATTTCTGTTTCTCATTAGATCTTGGGCCATGACATTTTCTTTTTAAAATATTTTCATTAATATTTTACAGTATAAAAAAAATTAAACAGTACAAATATTCTCATAATAAGGAAATCCAGGGCACAATCGTGACCATGAAGTAAAACTTAACAACAACAAAAAAAAAACCCAAAAGGAAAAAGAGAGAGAAAAAAAATCAAACCCCCTTCCTCTAAGCAAGGTTGAAAGTTGACATGTCTGAATCAAGTGAGCCCACTTGGAGAGGGACGGACGACACAGTGCCAAAATTCCATTGTCGATGACTTTCTGAGAGGTGTTATTTTGAAATTACTTGTGAGTGCGTCATTTATTAAGTTCAAGTTCAGATTTACTGTCAGGGTGCATACAATCCTGAGATTCTCTTCCTGCGGGTCAGGCAGAATGACCACTTATTGGTAGTTCAGAAAAATACTGTACTCAAGGTACACTTGTAAACAAATAAAGAAATGTAAACAAACTGAAAAACAGAAAAAAAGTCAAAGTGCAAAAGTAAGAGTCCTTAAATGAGTTACTGATTGAGGAATCTGATGGTGGAGGGGAACCAGCTGTTCCTGAACCTGGTGGGGGCAAGTCTTGTGGCTCCTATACCTCTTTCCTGATGGCAGCAGTGAGAATAGAGCGTGTGTTGGGGATGGTGTGGATCCTTGATGATAGCCACTGCTCTCCATCGGCAGATATTCTCGATGGTGGTCTTGGTGGGGGGGTTTGCCTGTGTTGTGTCCACTACCTTTAGCAGGACTTTCCACTCAGATGTATTGTTATCCCCATAGCAGGCCTTGGCACAGCCAGTCAGCACATTTTCCACCACACATCTGCAGAAATTTGCCAGGGTTTCCGATGTCATGCCAAACCTCTGCAACCTGAGGAAATAGAGGTGCTTTCTTCATGATGCCATTAGTGTGTTGCGTCCAGGAAAGGTCCTCTGAGATGGTGACTCCCAAGAACTTAAATCTGCTCATCCTGTAGAAGTGTAAGCATAATTTTCCAGTTGCTGTAGACTTGTTCGTATACATTGCCGAACTAATACACCTAAGCATTAAGAATAAATAGTTTAAAAGACAAAAATACTATACTGTACTTGCGCTGAACAAACTTCACTTGCATGAATATGTAAACCTTAAAGCATTTTACATTATTTTCAGTCACATTCTTTGAAAACATTTAACCGTCGCTGCATCTGCAGGTCCCTCCCCCTCCACGGAGCCGCATGAATGACGAACAATAACATAAATCAATCATTAACCCCCCCCAAGTTTACAGGTAAAGCCTCTGACTAGGGCGACTCTTACTAAGCAGGGATAAGGAGACACTTTAAGAGAGTCGCCCCAACGGCGAGCGGCACCGACCAGCTCTTCAACCCAGGCGACTCCATCGCTGTTTCACACAACGTGATTCAAACGGCTGGTACGAGCAAAACCCAACCAAGGCCCTCTGCTGGCTGAATATTGGCTCCCATCTTCACCCGAGGTTGATGAGTTACTCCAGAGGACATTTACTTTTACAATCTGCAGATGTTCTATCTATTATTTTATTCTTGTTTATTTTATTTTCCTCTTTTTTTGCCTGTTGCTTGAATTCCAGATACCAGGGGTTTTACTGTAGTCACTGTACTGGAGCAAATACACCTTCCCCACAAGGGACTTCCTTGCATTTATTATTTCTTATCACTGACAAAACCACTTCTGGTTTCTTGAGCTGAGGTCACCCCTCTGCATTGATCCGACCATTGTCAATTAGTAAAGTCACTCATCCATCTGGCCCTGTCTTCCTCCTTGTTCTATAATATCAAGTACCCTTCCACATCATGTCAACCTTTAACCATATCCCTGAGAAGGCTCTCAGATCTTATTTGTTTCTATTTACACTTGGTTTTATCTCTTCAGAATCAGAATTTATAATCATGAAATTCGGTGCTTTGAGGCAGCGTCATAGAGCAACCATTCATATTAGATCCACCTTACAACATTACTCTAAAAAAAAACAGTGCACGAAAAGCGAGGCAGTGTCCATGGTTCATTGATTATTCAGGAATCTGATGGCGGAGGGGAAGAAGCTGTCCTTGTGCTGCTGAGAGCTCGTCTTCAGGCTCCTGTACTTTTTCCCCGACAATAGCAGAGTGAAGAGGGCATTGCCTGGGTGTGGGGTCTTTGAGGATAGAGGCTGCTTTTATAAGACGCCGCCTCAAGTAGATGGTGTCAATGGAGTGGAGTCTGGTGCCCGTGATGTCGCAGGCCGAGTTAACAACTCTATGGAGATTATTCTTGTCCTGATGAGAATTAGTGCCTCCATGCCAGGCAGCGATGCAACCAGCTAGAATGCTCTCTACGGTCCACCTGTAGAAGTTTATGAGAATCTTTGGTCTCGTACCGAATCTCCTCAGACACTTTACAAAGTCGAGCTGTTGGTGAGCCTTCTTTGTGATTGCATCAAGATGGAGGCTCCAGGACAGACCATCAGAGATGGTGACACCTCCACTACTGAGCCCTCGATGAGGACTGGGTCGTGCTCCCCTGTGAAGTGTCAAATGCATTTGTATATTGAGCTTTTGGTTTTGTCCTTTTATTAATTTTGTAATCTCTTGCCTTAACTCGGACTTATTTTTAGACTTTCTGTCATGGTGTGTTTATCAATTGGCTTATTTTTGCTTTAGACTTTTCTCTTGATATTTCCCTTAGTTTTAGTCCCTATAAGGTTCAGGTGTAGACTGCCCCAGTGGTACACTCTTCCCCTTCCCCAGAGCTGGTGTCAGTGCTCCATGAACTGGAACCTGGTCTCCTCTACCAGAGTACGAGATGCACATCTGTTTCTCTAATTTTTTTAATTCCCATGTACCTTTTGTGCATTCTAAGTAATAATCCAGAGATTTGTACTTTTCAGAGAGGTCTTTGATGCTGAGCTCGTACAGACGGCGCAGAGCCTCTTTCTCCTTGTCCTGCCAGTGTCATTATTACATACTGAACCTATCAGTCATGGTTTTAGAACATTCAATTGACCTAAGCAACTCCAAATATCTGTGGCCCTATCGGGACATCTACTTTGAAAGATGTTGTTCGAATGGCCTGCTCATTTTCACAACCCAGGTTCTTTCTTCTTAATGGGTTCAGTACCCATTCCTGATTGTCCTTGAGAAGGTGGTAAGCCACCATGAGCCGCTGCAGTCTTTTGGTGAAAGTGCTTTTTGGGGTAAAGAATTTCAGGATTTAGACCCACAAATATTGAACGAGCAGAATTTGAAATTCCATATCAGAAAGTAGCTGGGATGGTACCTTCAGGAGGCGCTGGTCACCAACACCAGTTTTGGTAGTAGAAGTTACTGGCTTGGGAGGTGTATTGAATCCCTGCTGATTCATCCACAATACAGCCAGCGACGATGGCAAGAGTGAATCCATGAGCAAAGCGGCCTAACTCCTCAGTGGAGCTGAGCTTGAATGTTGGGGTTGCAGTTATTCAGGCAAGCAGACGGTATATATTCTCACTTCTGATTTGAGCCTTACGCAAGGAAGAAATAATATGCTGAGTTATTTACCACAGATTAATACACAGTCTCTGACCTGCTCATGCAGCCACAATTCTTTTATTTTGTGGTCCCCTGGATGGCGGGAGCTATGGTGGTGGAAATGTAAGGGAAAATAGTTGGAGTGAAGTCCAGAAGCCTGCAGATGCAGTGATTGAAGTAAAAACACACCGTAAATGCTGGAGGAACTCAGCTGGTCTCACAGCATCCATAGGAGGTAAAGGTAGGGTGGCGCGGTTAACACAAAGCTGCTCCACCACTAGCGATTGGGACTGGGGTTCGACTCGCCTGCTGTCTATAAAGAGTTTGTGCGTCTCCCTGGGCCTGTGTGGGTTCCCTCCAGGTGCTCCTGTTTCCTCATACTACTAGGGGTTGTTGGTCAATCAGGTGGTGGTAAGGGCTCGTGGGCCAAAATGGCCTGTTACCGTGTTGTATGTCTAAATTTTTTTAAAAATTCAATTTATATAGACCGACGTTTCGGGCCTGAGCACTTCTGAGTGTAGGTAACATATCCTTATGTCCTATGGATGCTGTGATGGCAGCTGCTGCCATCAGGAAAGGGGTATCGGTGCCACAAGACTCGCACCACCAGGTTCAGGAACAGCTGCTCCCCCTCCACCATCAGACTCCTCAACGACAAACTCATTTAAGGTCTCTTGTGCACTTTATTGGTTTTCTCTGTTTTGCAGTCAGGTTGTTTACATTCGTTATCTGTTTATAGTTCTTTATTTATTTGCATGTTTATACTGTATACAGTTTATTTTTTTGCACTGCCAATTAGTGGTGATCCTGCCTCGCCCGCAGGAAAAAGGAATCTCAGGGTTGTATGTAATGTCATGTATGTACTCTGACAATAAATCTGAAATCCGGCTGAGTCCCTCCAGCATTCACTGTGTGTTTCTACTCATCTGTTAGGCATTTGATGTTTAACTGGCAGCTTGTTCTCACAGACCCTTATCCTGGCAAGAATCCAAGAGAGATCTCTGGCGATGAATCATTTAGTGGAGCTTGAACTTTTCTGCTCATTGCATTTGATTTTTCTCTCTCCTCCTCCCAGGTAGCACTGTGGTGTGCGGTGAGGAAGGTCCTTCTCGGTGCATCGCTGAGTGAAGCCCCTGGACTGTGCCCACTCCAGTTTGGGAGCTGGTCTCTTCATAGCTCAACGGAGAGTCGCCTTGAAAGCCGTCAAGACTTCACCTTCCCGGGGCAACCTCTCGGCTGCACTGATTCGACAAACAAATGAGGGGCGGGTTGGGGGAGGTGGGGGTGGGAGGGCAAGGGAAAAAGAGTTATTATAAACCAGCAATACAATATATATAACTCAGCTCATGGAATCCAAGGAGATATTTGTTTCTATCAGAGTGCGTGTGTGCTGTGGACAGAACATTGTTACCCGTCAAGCGTCAGAAAAGTTTTGTACAGAGGGAATAATCTCTTGTGGGTTGGGCAGGAAGTGAGAGTGAATATTTTTTTTTAATTTATCTGCTCATTGAAGATGAATTACTGGCCTCCGGTCCAGATGGGTCTGATCATGTTCCGTCAAGTTGCCCCATGCCAATTAATTTAAGGAAGAAGTACGGAGATTGGCCAGTAGCATCTTTTACCCTGTCCTTTCAGATCCTGGTCTGTTCTGGACAAAATGAGTGTAGAGACTTATCATTTGTTCAAGTCCCCCCCCCCCCCCCCCCCCCTCACTCTGATTACATGGATTAATCTCATGATTAATGGCATCTCTTACCTTTCATTCTTTGATCCATTGAGATGTACCTGGAAGCTCCATAAACTGCAGAATCCCAGCTCTTTTATTTGCAGCAAAATAAAAAGACCGTATGGGATGAGCACTGTTTAGCAGATTCTAGATTCTTCAGAAGCTTTCCCAGAAGTGCCACGGACAAATATGCGTTTGCAGGTGAGTGAAGTGGGTTACTTAATCTTGCCATAGATGTACATTTTTGTGTAACACCATCAAAACTGTAACACGGGAATGTGTTACATGGGACTGACCCACGCACCCACCTTTCCCTCCATCCAGCCACTTTCTCCTTGCGAGTCCAATCACCAGGATGTTTTCAAGATCGACTAGCGCGCGCATCCCACCCCCACCCCCTCCCGCTCTCAGCTTTGCTAGCAGAACAGTAGCAGCTGCTCGTTGTACAGAGTTCCGGCCACAATGGCATGGAGGAGATGTTCTGCTCATTTGGTACTTGTAAGCTTTAACAATGACTTCACTTCAGGGAACTCGAACGATGTTATGTTTGAGGCTTAACCGTCCTGCCAGCGACCTTTTTTTAAAAGGAAAGGCTCTTCCGCTTGTGCAAAGCTCTTTTCAACTCGCACTGTATTTGAACGACAAGACAAGGCCAAATAAAAGTTGCTGAATGCACTTTCTGTGGGAGAGTGTGTGGCTGTTCCGATTGCCCTTTATTTGGCAGAGAAGAGCAGTACTCTTCCAGTACTGGGGTGTTGCACAGTACACCTGTGATATTTCTGCCTTTATCAAAGGCACATGACCAGTATCTGGACACTGTTCTTGAGATAGTTACAGCAATGCAAACACCTTCAACCCAGTACCAGGTTAGATGTAATCAAAATCTACAATTCATCTATTTTTATTTAAGAAAGCTACTTTGCGTAATTCACATAGTTTCTTTCTTGTGACTGTTTCAAAACTTTTGGGGTCTTTGATACCATGAGCTGATCAGTGTTAAATATTAAATGGTGAGCTATCTATATTTTCATATGGAGAAAACCTTTTTTTGTGCAAAATGATGTTTTTGGAAGAGATGGACTTCATCTTCCATGCCCAAGGTTGGCTGGATTCCAAATGATTGAAAAGTGAGTGGCAAAATGGCTGCTGGCACTCGTGGGCATGTTCGGCACCGAAGGCCATTCACCTTAAACATGGCTGGTTGCAGCTTGGGTCGGCTTGGAAGAGTGGCCGTCGCTGCTCAAGTTTGAGCATTGCAGCAGGCGAGCCTCTGCAGCAATGTGGCAGAGCAGGTCCCATCTCTTGGATTCTCACTGCCAGCTTCCATTGCTTGAGCCCAAGCAGGGCGGCCCACGTCATTCTGAGTTTGTGTAGTGTCGGGGGGTTGCAGTGTTGGGAGGGATGATCGCTGGAAAGCACTGACAAACATCCCATGAAGGGCAGGAGTGAGGCACAGACCTCCATCTAGGGTGGGATGAACATTTTTCTTCCATTAAAGTGTCTTAAAGCATATAGGACCGTGAAGAAATTGCATTTTCCTATCTGCAAACGCAGCCAACTGTAGTCCAGTCCAGCTAACTGTACACACGTTAACAGCTTGTGTTTCACCACAGGGGAGAAAATATTGAGTTAATGGGTGGGGAACAAAGTAGAGAGTTGGCTCAGGAAATGGAATCTCGCTTCTTGGGCTCCAGTTGGACATTTTATGTATCCTTCCCAAACACCTTGTGAGGCCCAGCATCTCCTCTTAACTCTTGAATTTTCTGCCATCCTTTGCAAATGGCTTTGAAAGAGGAGATCTTTCCTCTGACGTGCTGCATTAGATTATTCAGTTAATTGGAGGTCAATGCCAAGGATGTTGGTTTTGCCTTTTTAAAAAAAAAATATTTACTCACAAGATGAGAATTGTTTTGGAGTTTCATGTTAATTTGGTCAAAGGCTCCTGAGATCAATGCTTCAGAGACCTGTGGGGTAAATTCCTCAAACAGCCATGGACTTGGGTGTTAGATGTTCAAAGCACTGCCCTGGAAACCTCCCAACTCTGAGAGAATAAGCATTGGAACCTTATGTAGCAGCTCCACCCTGTCTTGTTGCAGACGGCCATCGCTCCCACAAGAAGCAGCTAAGTGAGCAAGCAGGCAGGCTCTTTCTCTACAGTTGATTCACTGATTGTTGCTACGCCAGTCCAGGCATCTTTACTGCCACCAACTTTCACAGTCTCGCCACTTTAACATTTTTTTAAAATCAAATCTTGGGAGCAGTATTTTTTTGTTATTGTTTTGGAAACATTTTTTCTTAATCTGCTCTACCTCCAATGTTAACTGCGTAACGGGTACTTCAAGTGATCTGAGGATTCAGCAGGTTGTGTACAAGTGGCCAAACTAAGGTTACTGCCCAGGAAGCCTAGTGGTTGGTTAAATGCGGCGGGTCGGCAGACCCGACTTTGCCGTACGCACAGCCGGTATTGTGGACTGATACCACATAAGGAATTAAGATACCTCAACGATGAAGGGGCCAACCCAGGCTCCCGCTCCAGTGTGCTCCTGCTGCCAGAATGTGGAGCAAGAAGTTGTTCCTGCTCAAATTCCCCTCCTCCTTAACCCTTGTGTCCCTTGCCGGAACGTGGCGTCCTGCTCAATGCTTAGCTATGCTCACTCAACCACTAAAGCCCTGCCCCACCAAAATCTCCCTCTTCAGAATGGGTGAAGCAAGTTTGATCGGTCAGTTATATTCTATTCCCCCCTCAGCTTAAATGGGGCATTTGGGAAGTCGATGTTAAACCATGCTTCTGACTTCCTCAAGATAGAACTAATTGGGATGCAGTCGTTCAGTTCACTTCAAATAACCCAGTGCCTCAGGCAGTGGGTGTCCATAATTGGCACAAAAATAAAGTTTTGAAATCCAGCCAGGGTGGGTTGAAGTAAGGCAAACCATGTCTCTTTTAAGATTATTGATGTTTAATATGTGCAGTAAATCGTAATAAAATTTAAACTGCATCAGTTGCCTGGCTGATGACTGTTTTTTTGGTAACAAACACTGAAAAGAGAAAACAACGTGAGAGGGAGAGAGAGATAGAATCTATTAAAGCTTTTTTTTGTTGTAAAAGTAAACGTATATTCTAGGAGAAATGTTATTGTTTATATTCCGGAATTGTACAGACTTGAACACATTAGTAGGGCTGTACAAAGCTGATTGTTGTAATAAAATATTCTATCAATTTCAAAACATCATTGAATATTTACTCTGTTGAAAGGTGAAAAGAGCCATAGGTTTTACCGGAGGCTGTTGTTTGATTGAAAGGATTAGGCCTCATTGATAATGATTGTTAAAGATTCTTTGCACATTACACTGGACAACAAAGATTTTGCTTACTGAACACTTTTGGGTGTATTTTATGGATTTGGGTCTGCTGAACACAAAAATCATCTTAAAAATTTCCAATCACATACAGTTAATTAGATTTAACCTATGTTTGTGATTTCCTGTCATATTTTAAATCTACTTCAAGTGCACAAAACCATGATGTGCAACATCATTGAAAATTCACCTTCTGCATTCACACTTGGACTTCTTCCCGGCTGATCTCGGTGCCGTCAGGGACGAACACGGTGAAAGGTTTCACCAGGACAATGCAACCATGGAAAAGCGGCATCAGGGCAACTGGAATCCATCAGTGCTGGCCGACTATTGTTGGACACGAGAGGCATCAGATGCCGAGTACAAACTAAAATCAGCGGCTAAATGTCACGTGATACAGCAAATCTGAAATTATCTTTGTTTTCAGCTTGAAGTCTGTAATCCCCAATTTTTTTCAGGAAAATTTTTGAAAAAAATTGTCCAGTGTAATGGGATAAGTAGATGGGAATCAAAGTTGGTCAATAATCTCCAAAGCCCCAGAATTCCAGTGGGGTACAAGTTAATTCATCTTAGTTTTTTTTTATGCCAAATTCAGTTGAAATGGAGAATTGTTTTGGGAAAAAAAGGGCTCGATTATGCCCTGAAATCACCATATAGCTTGATTTTTGAAGGCTTGTTATATGTCCAGCCACCAACATGGGGTGAGGTGAGTGGTGAGGTGGCGTGGTTAGCACAATGCTATTACCGGGCCAGTGACCTAGGTCTGAATCTGGTGCTGTGGGTAAGGAGTTTGTACTTTCTTCCCCCTGTCTGCGTGGGATTCCTTGAGGTGCTCTGGTTTCCTCCCACCCTTCAAAAAGGTACTGGGGTTGTAGGCTAATTGGGGTATTGAGGTGGCACGGGCTCCTGGGCTGAACCCGTGCTGTATGTCATAATTCAATCACATCTCTTTTGGGGAAGTTGGATAGCCACTTTGTGCACAGGGAGGTTTGGCAGGCGAAGAGCCTGTCCTACCGTTGGTAGAGGATGGATGTCATCCAAGATTCCAGGAAGCCACAATGGTGCTGCTGACCTCCAGCTCTGGTGGAGTTTGCGTGTTCTTCCTGCGGCTGCATGGGTTCCCTCCCGTGTCTCCAGGACGTGTGAGTTGGTAGGTTAACGAGCCACTGCAAATTGCCCCTGGTGTCGGAATGGATGGGAATGTGGGGAGAATAGGTGGCAGGGCACATTGGTGGGAGAATGGGAGTAAACTTGATGGACTGAATATATTGGAATATGGAATTCTGATTGAATGGTAACACCATTAGTGATGTAGTGCTCCGTAAACCAAGGGTTTAGTAAACTGTAAGATCCTGGATGGGTTGTGAAATGGCTCCAACAAGTTTACTCAGAAAGTGATAGAGATAATTTTTTTTCTATGGATTTCTTCATGTTCCTTAATCTACACCTGAACAACAATTTACACGCATTTGCAGCTTTGACTCGTGCTCTTGCTCTCTAGGGCCACGTCTCTAAAAATATTCTTTGAACTGGACAGCTGTATCTCCCTGTTCAGTGCATAATGCCATTTTGAATTCTGATATTTAATCCCTCGGACAATCTACCTATTTGTGCCATGATCCCCTTCCGGTCTTCCTTTCCAACCGCCACTACCCTGCTCAGTCATGAGCTGTCACGGGCAACCATCTCTCGATGTGCAAATTGTTATGTAGTCTTCACCCCTGATACCAGCTTGACCTCTGTAAAATGAGGAAGGGTATTTATTATACCTATTCTCATATCTATCCTCGTTTTCTCCAATTGCCAGACCTCAGAAACCTCTGCATCTTTTTCCATCATTATTAGATACCCTGAATTTTATTTTTACACTTCTGGTCATTAGTGCTACGTGGGCCCGTTCCCTAAATAATTCCATGTTGTTATCTCTTTGCTTCAAGATACTTCTTTATACCTTGTTCCTTGACCATGCTGTGGTCATCTATCCCAATACAGTAAAACCCCAGTATCCAGCACTTGTAGGTATTGGTAGATGCCAGGTAAGTGTATTTTCTGATTGCTTGAGACTTACTCTAACAATGCCTAACCCATACACCTGTATTAAGAATAAACAGTTTAAAACACTAAAATACTGTAATGTACTGCATGGTTGGCATAGCGTTGAGTCCAACATTTCCAGCACCGGTGATCAGGACCAGGACCTGATAAGGAGTTTGTTCATTCTCCCCCATGTCAGTGTGGATTTCCTCCAGGGGCTGCAGTTTACTCCCATCATCCAAAGAGTACTGTGGGTTGTCGGTCAATTGGGTGTAATTGGGCAACACGGGCTCATGCTGTATGTCTAAATTTAAATACTTGCACTGAACAAACTTCACTTGCATAAATAGATAAACCTTAAAACATTTTATTTTCACTCGCGTTCTCTGAAAACATTTAACCGTTGCTGCATCTGCAGGTCCTTCTCCATCTACGGAGCCACCCGAAAGACAGAAAATAACAGATAATTAAACCCCTACCCCCAAGTTTACAGATAAAGTCTCTGGCTGGGCAACTCTTACTAAGCAGGAAAAGAGTCGCCCCAATGGTGAGCGCCATCTACCAGCTCTTCAACCCGGGCGACGCCATCGCTGTTTCTCCCAAACAGCTGCCACGAGCAAAGACCAACCAAGGCCCTCCACTGGCTGAATATTTTCCCCCATCTTCACCAAAGGTTCATGTGATACTTCAGAGAACATTTACAATTTTAAACTTATGTATTTTTTTACTTTTTTTTCTTTTAAAATCTTTATTGAGTTTAATTTAAAAAAAATACACAAAAAATCTAATACATTGTCTAGAAAATAACATTTCAATTAAAACATTATACGTACAATATTATAAATTGTGTGGACCCTTTCAGGTCAAAATATTGAAAAAAATAAAAATTAAAAAGAGGATCCCCTCCCCCCCCCCCAATAATCAGAACCTTCCCTCTAAACATGGTTAACTTGCATATCTAATATACATAGAAAACGAAGGAGGACGTTCGTCGACCAGACCACGCTGTTTACCCTAATTCGTTACATTATGGTAATGCTCCATGAATGGGCCCCACATCTTTAACATTCTAAACTTAGGAAGGACGTCACCTCCTGTAACCATTGAGTATGGGTAGGTAGACTGCTTTCCATTTCATCATAATTTTATTCTTTTTAATTTTCTGGAGTTTTATTTGCTGGTCCCTTGAGGCTGCTGGTTGCCTGAATTCCAGATATCAGGGGTTTTACTGTATATTTTTTTTAATGCATTATGGATTTAAGGTTTTCTGAATGATAACTTCTTTGCAAAGTGTGATGGAATGGCCCCATAAGGTAGAAGTTGCCTTCTCAAATGTCTGGTTACATGTGGTTATTGCTGCCCCCAAACAACAATGCTTAGGGCACCTCGTGGTGACCTGCTCCCACTATGGGGAAGAGTGAATGTCTGATTGCCGCTCATGGGAGTGTCTGTTCACATCAGGAACATGGAGCGTGGATTTGTGTAATGGCTGCTTCCTTGGTTGAGGTCTTGATCTGAAGACACCCGTTCATCAATTGGTGAGAGTCCACACTGATGCATCACTGAGGGGAAGTTTCATCACCCAAGTCTCAAGGAGATGGCTTCTAGGATATTAACAAGGAGTATCTGGTCTGAGAACGGGTCTTCGTTGTCAGTGCACAGTGGGGGGGTTTGGTAGAGGAGCTTTCCGAAAATATTAAGTGCAAGGCTGAACAAGTTGATGGCTGTTAGATTGGCTTTCGAATGCAACCGCATACAAATGTCATCTGCCTACTGCAACTCAACCACTGAGAGTCACCTTGGTTCTCCAGTGGGAACAATTGTAGGTTTCTAATTGGTCCAATGATTAGCACAGGAGTTAGGGACTGAGAAAGAATGCTGAAATTATGCAGCCTGGATTCAGATTGTGGATACATCGTCCATGGTGGCTTTGACCTGGGTTCAGTTGTGATCTCGGGCACTGTGTGTGTGTTCATCCTGCGACCACACAGGTTTCCTCCGGGTGCTCCGGTGTTCCGCCACATTCCAAAGATGTGCTGGTTGGCGGGTTAATTGGCCGCTGTGAGTTGCTCTTTGTGTGCCAGTGAGACACAGAGCTGCTACTTAAAAAAAAGGTGCTGCCTCTGGGCAAAAGCACAATGCAGGAGAAACTCAGCAAGTTTCTTGCAAAGATAGAGCAAAGATAAAGATACATTACCAATGTTTCGGGCTTGAACCCTTCATCGAGATGTGGAGAAAATTAAGGCAGGCGTACGGACAAAATTGTAGGGGGGGGTGCACAGTCCTACAGGCAGGAAGTAATAGGTGGATAAGGGAGGACACACCAGCAAATGGAGTGGGGGGATGGCTCTGTGAATGAAGAAGGACGGGGGGTGGAGAGCTGCAGGAAAAGATGACAGGATGGGAAGAGAGAGGGGACAGAGAGTAGGCCAACAGAAAGCAGAGACGTCAATGCCTTCTGGTTGGAGGGTTTCCAGACAGAAAAATTAAATGTTGTTCCTTCAGTTTACGGGTGGTCTTGGTTTGACAGTACACGAAGTCATGGACAGACATATCAGCGCAGGGGTGGGGCACAGAATTGAAGTGGTTGACCCCTGCCACTGAATCTGACAGAGCGAAGGTGCTCGGCAAAGCGATCTCCCCAACAGCGTCTAATCTCTCTGACATGGAGAAGGACCCACCGGGAGCTCTGGATGATTCCTGTGGGTACATGAGTGAAGTGTCGCTTCACTTTACTGGACTGTTCGGGAGGGCCTGAACTGTGGTGAGGGGAGAGGTGTGGCACTTCCCTACAGCTGCAGGAGAAGGTACTGGCGTGGTGGTGGTGGGGAGGAGGGGGGGAGATTGGCAAGAACAGATGAGTGGATGAGGAAGTCACGGAGGGAACAGTCCCTAGGGAAGGTGGAGAGGGGAAGATGATGGTTGGCGAGGCAGAAATGGCCTTTGAGCAAGCTGGTGGCCCGTGTGTATTTTTTTGTATGGGGGGGTGTGTGCAGAGTGTAAGCCACCACTTGTGTGACTCCTTGAGTGATCAAACAAATGTTTCCCCTCTCCACTGCCCCACCTCTTGTTTATGGATCATACAGATTTTGAGCGATATGGGGAAAAAACAGACCTGGTCAGCATGGACTGGTGTGACTTAATGATGCACAACTCTGGTATTTAACCCCCCCCCCCCCCAGCCTGAAGTGAAAAGCCTCAAACAATTCTTTCATTGAGTTTGTGACCATCATGAGAAAGGTGACATTTATTCCCAAAATATACCCCCTCTCTACTGCAGGGAGGCAAAGAGTTTGGAATGAAGTATTAGTATGGATAGGGGATTGGCTAAAGAAATGGATTCCTGATCTTTCCTTGCAAACCCCAACTCCGAGACTAGCGGATGGACTCATCCAAGAGATTTATGTTTGGGAATGTGGTTTGTAGGAACAATCCTTGTATGTATGTATGTATGTATGTATATATTCGTCCTTCGTAGTCGAAGATGACTATGACTTCAAAATCTGAAGTGAAGTAGACTATGTTTTCCGGCCCTTTCCTCCATGGAGGTGAGCAGAGCAATCCTAAAGAGGGCTGCTCAGACACCCAGGGGACTGCCAAACCCGACTGCTGCTTCAGTCCAGTAGAGAGCAACCCTATGCCCTGGGCCACCTATGTGCAGGTTTGTGACGACAACTTCCAGTGTACCTGCTGCTTCGCCACTCCCCCCATCGCCACAGGACTTTAGGTGTTGCACATTGGGTCTAAGTCATGACTTGCACATGACTTGGATTAAAGTGGGGGAGAGTTGCGCCTCCCTCTCTCGCCCTGGCCTATCTGGACCCAGTGACAAAACATAGTCGAGACGGGCTGGAGACAGGTCAGGGTGCAATGGCTGGCCGGCAGTGTTCTGTAGATGTCTCGCCTAACCCTCTTAGCACTCCATGACACGTTGCTGAGAATCGCCTCTCTGCCTGTCGATGGCTTCTTCCTCACAGTCCACCGAATCTGGGCTTCACCTGCTGGGTAGACAACCCCTGAGTGCTGTGGGCCCCTGGCAGTTCTTGCAGTGTGCTCACAAACCTCCCCACCCATTGTTGGGGCCTCCTCATCTGCCTTTGCAGCCGTCAGGACATGTCTCCTCAGCCGCCATTGGGGTGATCACCTAGTGGTGAAGTGATGACGCCACCCCCACCCCCTGCTCGTTTTCACCCGCTAGCTGAAGCAGTTTCCAGGGTGTGGCACGAGGAGCCAACAAGTGAGAGATGAGTGCGGTCCAGTGATGGCTACCACCCCCACCTTAGTGAGGCACAGCTATCAGCACCAAAGGGACTCCCTCACCTCAGAGCCCCCTCCCCCCTTGTTTCTAGGTATCGTGCTTCAGTTACAGTTTTAGCCTCACAGCGTGTTGGATTGCATCTGATAAGCTTGATCGAATTATTTTAATTGGGGCTGAAAATGACTGCAGAGCTGCTTAATGATCCTAATGCGGGAGAGGCCTCTGCTTGGAGAGGAGGCTATAGCTGAGCCTGATGGAATCTTACGATGTGGACAAAAGGAATGTCACTTGTGGTCTTGGTTTTTTGTACTGAAAGATGAGGAATGAAGTGACCTCTTTGGAAATGTGTCACCTCTGTGCTTATTTTGATGATGGAGTTGATTTGCCCGCTGAGCTTGCATTTCCCCAGTCTGTAAACTTGAGAGTTCCACCCCCGTTTTATTTAATCTCCAAAGAATCTGTTCCGAAGTCCTCATGGAATTTGTTCCAATTTTCTCCATTAGAGCACAGAACATTATTGTGCACCGAAGGGCCTGTACTGTGCCAACCTATATATCCCTACAACAACAAAAAAAACTACCTCATAGTTCTCTTTGCTTTCTTTCATCCATGTACCTGTCTAAGAATCTCTCAAATGCCCCTATTGGTCCTGCCTCTACCACCATCCCTGGCAAGACACTGTGTAGTTTTTAAAAAAAAAACTTGCTCCTAATGTCTCACTTCAACTTTCCTCCCTTCACTTTGTCCCGATGTCCTCTGGTGTTCGCTAATCCTGCTCTTGGGGGATAAAAGGCACTGGCTGTCCACCTTATTCATGCCTCTTTTAATCCTGTTGACCTCTCGTCCCTCTTCACTACAAAGAGAAAAGACCCAGCTCTGCTAACCTTGCCTCTTAACATATAATTTCTGATTCGGGCAGCATTCTGATAACTCTCCTCTGCAGCCTCTCCATAGCCTCCGCATCAAGAATTGAACACAATGTTCTAAGAGTGGTCTCTCCAGAGATTTGTAGATCAGCATTATGATATCTTCTCAACTCGAATTCAATCCCCCCCAGGATCCCATATGCCTTCTTAACTACCCTGTCAACCTGCACGGCGACCTTAAAAGATGTATGGATTTGGACCCCAAAGTCCCTCCGTTCTTCCACACACCATGTTAACTGTCCTGCCGTTTCCTGTCCTGTCCTGCCTTCGGGTTTGACCTGCCAAAATGCATCACCTCACACTTATCCGGATTGAGCTCCATCCGCCCATCCTTTTCACCCAACTCTGCACCGTCCATATCCTTTTGTATCCTTCAGCACCATCCAAAACTCCTCCAACCTTCATATCATCCACAAACTTACCGACCCATCCTTCCACTTCTTCATCCAGGTCATTTCTAAAAATCACAGAGAGAGCAGGGGTCCCAAAACAGATCCCGACGGAACTCCACCAGTCACTGACCTCCAAGTAGAATACTTTCCATCCAAGACTACTCTGCTTTCTATAAGCAAGCCCATTCTGAATCCACACTGCCCCGGTTCCATGGATCCCGTGGCTCATGACTTTCTGATCGAGTCTCTCATGGGGGACTGACCTTGGTTGTGTTCTTTTGTTAATAGAGACAGAGTTTGACAGTGCGGAGAGAGGACCTTCATCTCAACCCAGCCCAGCTCAGGCAGTACCTGTCATGTGGGATTAATAATGACGACAGAAGACCCTTCAGCAGTATCTTCAAAGAGATCAGCAGGTGACGATGTTGCTCTCCCTCAGTAATACACTGAAGTGTCAAACTGGATTCTGCGCTTAGGTTTGTGAAGTTTAAAGTGAATTAAAAAGGTAAAAGACATAGTAACTGAGATAAAGTTGAGGAGATTCGCAAGGATAATTCCAGGTTGTGTCTTGACAGCTCTTGGCCTGGACTCGTTAGAATTTAGGAGAGCGAGAGGTGATCTCGTTGAAACATTTCGAATGTTGAAAGGCATGGACAGAGCTGTTTCCCATAGTGGGAGAGGGAGCAAGTTCAGGATTGAAGGACGTCTACTTAGAGCATAGATGTGGAGGATTTCTTTTTTTTGCCAGAGGGAGGTGAAACTGTGGGATTTGTTGCCTCAGGCGGTTGTGGAGGCCAGGTCATTGGGTGCAGAGATTTATTGGTTCTTGAAGAGCCAGGGCATCAAAGGTTATGGGGAGAAGGCTCGGGTAGTGGGGCTGAGTGGGGAAAATGGATCAGCTCATGATAGCAGACTCGATGGGCTGAATACCATCTTTCTGCTCTTAAGTCTCGCAGTCTAAAGAGTAGAGATTTCCTAAAGGCCAAATTGTGTGAACCCTTTTCACAACGTCGTGAGCCAAAGGGCCTGTACTGTGCTCCCATGTTCTATGTTGGGAAGTGTGATCCTGAGGGAACTAGAGACTTCGGAGTTATTGAAAATCGGTCGAGACTGCTTCATACAATTAATGAACAGGATCCTGATCATTTCAGGCGTGATCTCTTCCCTTTCCGGGTGCCAGCCAGCCATTTCCCCCACTTTGTTCCTATTTCTCAGTACTTGTTTTTCCCACTCGCCCCTCTAATTCTCTTTACTGCCATCTTCGCTCGGCCTTCCTCATACTGTTCTGGATTCTTTTTTTCATTGTCATAAGAGTCAAGCGTGGCTACTCGGCCCATCAGGCACCAACCCTTTTTTATTTACATTCCCCACGTCCCCGCTGACCCACGCGGGAGAACGTGCAAACTTCACATAGGTATCCTGCTAGTCGGGATTGAAACAGGGTCACAAGCTGTGAGGGAGTACTTCTGCTGGCGGCACCTTTCTGAATCCCTTAATTCCACGATGATGCAAAAATCTATCCAACTTTGTCATCAATATATTTACTGAGGTCGCCTCCACTGATTCAATGGGCAGCGAATTCCACAGATTCACCCCCCCCCCCCCCCCCCCCCACCGGCTATGTCCCCTTGTTCTCGTCTCCCCCACCAATGGGAACAACCTATCTCCATCTTATCTGCATTTTATAAGATCCCCTCTCATTCTTTTAAATTCCAGCGAGAACAGTCCCAGACGACTCAATCTCACCTCTTAGGCCATCCTCCTCATCTCTGGAAATAGCCTGGTGAATCTCTGCCTCCAAACCCAGTACATCCTTCCTCAGGAAGTTTCCTGTCAGCTTGAAAGCAGACTCTTGATGGCTTTAACATCAGTTCCCTAGCAGGAAGGAAGATTAGGAGGGAAGCGATTGGGAGGCCCAGATTCAGCAGGATGTTGCTGGGACTGGAGGCCTCGAGCTGCTGGTGCTCCACTGGACAAAGAGGTCAGTGCCTTGCTTTTGGACCTGAGCAGTGGGTGTACACTCATGAGGCCTGAGCATGTGTTGAGGAAACAAAAGACTCCAAATGCTGGGATCTTGAGCCAACATCGAGCTGCTGGAGGGTCTCAGTGGGAAGAATCGGTGGGTAGAAATGGTCAGTGTTTCAGGTTAGGAGACAAACTAATAGATAACAGGTTCTGACCAAAGACATTGACCATTTCTACCCATGGATGCTGCCTGACCCACCATGTAGCCGAAAGTTGGGTTGGCGTCTGCAATCTCTCGTGCCTCCTCTTCGATGATCTGACCCATACAGGTATACCCAGCTTTACGAAACTAAATACTGAAGGATGCCTTTCTCACGTTGTCCATGCTAGACTATTTATCCCTTTGAAGGCTGCCAGTAATTCACCAGCCGAAAGGCAGAATATTCTTTCTCTGTGGTCCCATTGGTCTCGTTCGTGCCCAGTACAAGCCTTTCTTCGGCTTGACGCTGTTCCCTCTAAGCAGTGCACGTGCACACATTTTGCAACCAGTGCACAAAAGGATAGTTACCGAAAATAATGTAGACTTATTGAAAATAATCTCTTCGCTAATTGTTAACTAGTTCGTTGGTTTTTCAAACACCACATTTGCATCTCACTAATTGACGTCACCTCATCTTTCCTGTTTAATTAAATCCATAACTTCGTAGAATGTAATCAAACTTGTATTAAATTAAAACACGCCAGGACTGTTTTATTAGCTGTGAGAGATCGACTGGGCCAGAATGATCTTGAAACAATTACAAGTTTACATTTGCACAAGCTTTCGGTGCGCACAGACTTTTGTCTCGGGGGGGAAAAAAAAGATTTTTGAGCACACTAGGTCCTTTCAAATTGTCTTATAAGATGGGGTTAACCAGGCAATTTACTGGGTTCAAGATCTAGGTATAGGGCTATTTAAAAGGGCCAAACCGGGTAAATCCACCCCGATGGAACCTGGTTAAAAACTTTACCGGGGCGTCCTCCGCCGATTTTAAAAGGCAAATGGCCCACCTGGTTAATCTGGCGACGTCGGCGCTTGCGTGCGTGCGTCACAGGAGTCCCTGCCTGGCTCAATGCAGGATCAGTGGCCGTTGTCCTACCTACAATCCCCCTTGCCACTGGAAGCACTCTGGCGCTGGCAGAGCAGTTCCAGCGGCACGGGGGATTGTGGGTAATGAAGACGGCCACTGGTCCCTCATTGACCTGTTGCTTCGAACAGGAGTGGCCCCCGACCCCCCCCCCCCCTTTATTTTTGAGATGGTTTTCATGCCTGATTTGGGTATGAATTATTTGGGCATCTGGCATCCCTGCTGCCGAGTCCGGTATTAGATGGGAGGGGGTGGTGGGGGATTGGTGCATCTGATGGCTGGGAGCAGGAGGTGACTGATGGAGGGGCCGGGAGGGGCCTTTAGGAGAACTTTGAACAGAAAGAACACAGGGAACAGGGGATTCCCTGTGGGGCTGCCTGAGTGCGTAACGCGTCACTCACGACGTCGCAGGGGGCAGGATCCCCCGTAAATCGCTGGGTTGTCGATTATGTGGGTTAGGCAGCAGTTTGAAAGATGCAGGAGGTAGCAACTACCCAGTAATCTTACCCGGGTCCTAGCAGGGCTATCCAGCCGCTGCAGTTTGGAAAGGCCTCCTGACTACTTAAAAAAAAATGAAAGGGAACATTGGCCTAAACCTCTGATGGGCTAAAGCCCTGATTTCTTTCACCACGTCAATGGCCTCCTGGGAGTGGAAAGTGCATCATGTCCCTGATACTTGGACATTAGAGCAGATTCATATTTCTAAAGTCAAGCTATTGGGAGGAAAGGCCTACAGACCTTGACCATTATCACTAATTCTGAAGAACTCTTTTGTTTTTGTCTGTATGCTAAGTGCCATGATAATTAACGAGGTCAATACCATGGAGGTGTTGGACGTCCCGAGCGCCATAATCTCCAAGGATCTGTCCTGTAGCCTCTACGTCGATGCCATCCCGAAGAAGGCTCCGCCAGCGTCTAGACTTGGTGAGGAGTTTGAGGAGATTCGGTACATCACCAAAGACTCAAATTTCTGCAGGTGGACTGCGGAGAGCATTCTGGACGGTTGCATCGCTGTCTGGTACAGACATGGCAACACTCAGGACAAGGAAAAACTCAAGAGGGCTGTTAACTCGGCCTGCAGCATCCTATTGCTTCATGGTTAGTAAGGGATTACTTGTGGTATGTGAATGGGGGAGGGGGGGAAATAAGGTTGAGAACCACTGGTGTGGGCAAAGAACAGGAATGCATCAAATAAAGACTGAAGAGTGGGAGGGAGAGGAGTCCAGACCAACTAAAGATGTTAATTGGATATAAGAATTGATTTTGGCTCTGTGAAAGGAGACAGGGAAGAGATAGAGAGCTGGGGGAAAACAAGAGGGAGAAGGTGGCAGGGGGTGGGGGTAGCATTTAACAGAAATCGGAGAAGTCAATGTTTCACTAAGTGGACTCTTTGTGCTTTTATAGGGCCAGCGATGGAAACGAACGTCGTCTTTGTGTTCATAACAATAAAGGAACGTTTAAAGAAGGGAGGAGATTGCTGGGCCTCTCACAGAGGTTTTTTTTTTTTGCATCTTCATTAGTCAGAGACGAGTTACCGGAAGACTGGACAATAGCCAATGTCTTTACAAGAGAGGTAGGGCTAAGGCAGCCAAGTAATGAAATTACTGGAGAAAATGCCATTTATGTAGATCAGGGAAGGCGGGAACTGATTAGAAATGGCCAGCATGGTTGTGTGTGGGTGAAATCCATTTTTTATGAATTTGATAATGTTTATGATGAGCTATCTAAGAAGGTTAATAGATGTCCATATGGATCATTTGAAAAGGTCCTGCGTGATTGGCTCAAAGCTTTAGACAAATGGTATCCAAGGTGACCTCCAAAACCTCCAAGGTGACCTCTAAAGAGGGTGTTCACACTTGCCAGTGGTCCCGGGAATCAAATGCCAATCGGCCTTTGAAATGGCAAGTGTGAAAGCAAAACCTGCTCGACGGTGATGTCATCTCATGCCAGAAATTGCCGGTCTTGACCCCAGTACAATCCCCAGCATCTGCAGAGGCCGGCGTTGAGATCAGGCAAATGTGGAATGGGCAATTGCATTGCAGGCACTTCCGATTAAAGGTAGAACAGATCAACGCCGGGGATAGACCCTTGCATGCGCGAGAGTGTTCAGTTTCCCGGTTAGGATGGTCAAGTGTGAAAGGCCAAACTCCCATTCCTACCCCGGGTCACTGAACGGCCAATTTACTGGGATGCAAGTGTGAAAGGGGCTTCTGTTAATTAAACAAAACGTACCCCTGACGTCTCCCCCTGAACTTCACTTTGCATAGATGTCCTCTGGTGTTTGTTGATCCTGCCCTAGGAAACAGGAGCAGGCCGTCCACCCTATCTACACCTCATAATCTTGTAGACCTCTATCAAGGTCTCCTCTCATCCTTCTACACTCCAACATTTTTGAACCATCTCGTTCACCATTTTCTTCTCCTCTTTCCTTCATTCATCTTAATTGTTTGCAACCTCTCTACATCCTCCCTAAAGAAAGTCATGAAACCTTTGACTAGTCAGGTGGGATCCTTGGGGAGCGAAACTGGTTATGTTTCAGGTTGGAGACTTTTCATTAAAACCATGAATATTTAGAAAACAGGGTTAAATTTGGTCAAGAGGAACTGGAGGACACAATAGGTTCTGGCTGTGGGTGGTGCGGGCTGGGGAATGACTGCTAATCTTTCTGGAGGGGGTGTAGGTAGAGGGAGGACTGTGGAGAGAAATGAACCTGGACTTAACAGATGAAGAACAGGCAGCGTCTGTGGAGGGAGGAACAAGTGAGGCCCCAAGCTAACAACCCCCTGACTATGAGAGGCCAATGACCAATCCTGCCCCTTCGACCACCCCACCAGGCCTCAACTCCCGAATCCCATCTGATCCATCCAAATTACTGTAGTGCTGACCTGTTCTGACACAAACTGGTGATCTGAACGTGCGTGGACAGTAACATGTCCAGTCAGATGGTGAGGTGGTCATCGTTAAGCTTGCTTGAAAAAGTGCAAAAAAAGACCAGAGAGCTCTGAGAGGGAGTGAAGTTTTTTTTTTAAAAAACAAACAAACCATGATTAGAAACTCCAGGTCATCCTTGCAGACTGCAATGGAGGAAACAACACCCAAAGGAAAAGGAATATTCATATTACTCGGCTAGACATAAAACATACTCAAGAATAGACCTATTTTTGTTATCAGCTCGTATGCAAGATAGAGTAAGAAAAACAGAATATAAAGCTAGAATATTATCGGACCATTCACCCTTAATATTGACAATAAAGTTAGAGGACATCCCTCCAAGAATGTATAGATGAAGATTAAACTCCATGCTACTTAAAAGGCAGGATTTTAGAGAATTCATTAAAAGACAAATTAAAATGTACTTTGAAATAAATACGGAATCAGTGAAAGATAAGTTTATACTATGGGACGCAATGAAAGCGTTCATCAGACGGCAAATAATAAGTTATGTAACCAAGATGAAGAAGGACTACAATCAGGAAACAGAGCAGTTGGAAAGGGAAATAGTAAATATAGAAAAAGAATTAGCAATGAAGGAAGATACAACTAAAAGAAGAGAATTGGCGGATAAAAAAATAAAATATGAAACACTACAAACATATAAGTTGGAGAAGAACATAATGAAGACAAAACAGAAGTATTATGAACTAGGTGAAAAAACGCACAAAATTCTAGCATGGCAGCTTAAGACAGAACAAGCTAAAAAAATGGTATTGGCATCAAGAAAAAAAGACAAACAAATCACATATAATCCAAAGGAGATCAAGGAAAACTTTAGAGAATTCTATGAACAATTATACCAAACTGAAAACGAAGGGAAAGAAGGGAAAATAGATGAATTTCTAACTAAAATTGAACTACCAAAACTACAAATAGAGGAACAAAATAAATTAACAGAACCATTTTGAATAGTAGAAATACAAGAGATAATAAAAAAATTACCAAATAATAAAACACCAGGAGAGGATGGATTCCCATTAGAATTCTATAAAACATTTAAAGATTTATTAATTCCTCCCCTCCTGGAAGTAATCAACCAGAATGATAAAACACAAAGCTTACCAGATTCATGTAAAACGGCAATAATTACAGTAATACTAAAGCAAGGGAACGATCCACTCGCACCAGCGTCATATAGACCAATATCTTTACTTAACACAGATTATAAGATAATAGCTAAACTATTAGCAAACAGATTAGCAGAGTATGTACCGAAAATGGTAAATCTAGACCAAACTGGATTTATTTAAAAAATACGCACAACAGACAATATTTGTAAATTTATTAACTTAATTCATGCAGTAGAAGGGAGTAAAGCGCCAACAGTAGCAGTTGCTTTGGACGCAGAGAAGGCCTTTGACAGAGTAGAATGGAATTATTTATTCAAAGTATTGCAAAAATTCAGTTTACCAGAGAAGTATATTAATTGGATTAAAGCATTATATAAGGGACCATTGGCGAAAGTGACAGTAAATGGATATGTATCAAAGCAATTTAACTTAAGCAGGTCAACACGGCAGGGATGCCCACTATCACCTTTATTGTTCGCGTTAGCTATAGAACCACTAGCAGAATTGATAAGAACAGAAAATAATATAAAAGGGATAAAAATAAAAGACAAGGAATATAAAATCAGTTTATTTGCGGATGATGTTATAGTATACTTAACAGAACCAGAACTATCAATAAAAGAATTATATAAGAAATTGAAGGAATATGGAGAAGTGTCGGGTTACAAGATTAACGAAAATAAAAGTGAAGCAATGCCTATGAATAATGCGGATTTCTCAAAATTTAAGAAGGAATCACCATTCAGATGGCAAATGCAAGCAATAAGATACCTAGGTATACAAATAAATAAAAACCTCGGCCAACTATATAAACTCAATTATTATCCACTAATGAAAAAATTACAGGACGATTTAGAGCATTGGAAAAATTTACCACTAACACTAATAGGAAGGATAAACTGTATTAAAATGAACATTTTTCCAAGGATATTATACCTATTTCAGGCATTGCCAATACACCTGACAGAGAAATTCTTCAAGGAGTTAAAGAAAATAATAAGGAAATTTTCATGGAAAGGGGGGAAACCGAGGATAGCACTAGATAAATTAACAGAATGGTATAAACAAGGAGGCTTACAACTGCCAAACTTTAAAAATTATTATAGAGCCGTACAATTAAGATACCTATCAGATTTTTATCAAACAAGAGAAAAGCCAGATTGGACTAGATTAGAACTAGATAAAATAGGGGAAAAGATACCTGAACACATATTATATAAATGGGATGAAAAATTGGTACAATATAGAAGTTCTCCAGTATTACATCATCTACTCAATATTTGGAAGAAGATTCATGTAGAAAGAAATAAAACAAATTATCAATTACCAAAACTAATACTGACGCAAAATCAGCTAATCCCTTTTACAATAGATAACCTTTCCTTTAGAGAATGGGAGAAAAAAGGGATCAAAAGAATAGAAAATTGTTTTTCAGGAAATAGATTATTATCCTTTGAACAAATGAAAGATAAATACAATATAACTCAAGATACAGCGCTGGCATATTACCAATTGAGATCCTACTTGAAGGACAAATTAGGAAGCAGTCTGAGTTTACCGGAGGGAAGTAACTTTGAATATGTGATTACAGATACAATGATAATCAAAAGATTTATAACAAATATGTATATTAAACTGCAAGAAAAGGAGAATGAGGAAACAAAGGGTAAAACTAAACAAAAATGAGAACAAGATTTAAATATAAAGATAAAAAAGGAAACATGGGAGAAGTTATGTTCTGGAACGATGAGAAATACAATAAATACGAGGTTACGTATGATACAATATAACTGGATACACAGGCTATACATTACACCTCAAAAGTTAAATAAATGGGACCCAACAGTATCTGATAGATGTTTTCGATGTAAAAAAGAAATGGGAACAACAATTCATGCAATTTGCACATGTGAGAAAGTAGAAAGATTTTGGGAAGATCTAAACCAAATATTAAATAAAATTACAGAAAACAATATACCAAAGAATCCAGAGACCTTTCTCCTAAGTAACATAAAAAACAAAGAATTTGGAATTGATTTGGAGGATGCACAAAAAAGATTTGTTAAGATAGCTCTAGCCGTAGCAAAAAAATGTATTATGTCAACCTGGAAATTGGAAGATAATTTGAAAATACAACAATGGTATATAGAAATGAATAAATGTATTCCAAAAGAAAAAATAACATATAGTTTAAGAAATAATATTGAAATATTTGAACAAATATGGGAGCCTTACATGAAACACAATAGCGAAAACCTACCGGGGACATTCACTACCTAAATTAACGAAAGGAGAAGGAAATGAAAAGAATTGACTCAGTGGAATTTCTTGTTTATTTTTATTGAATGACAACATTGTTTGACTGGTTTAATGTATCCTAGATTTTGTACTTTAAATGGACGGGAGGGGGGAGGTAGGGAGGGTGGGATGGGAGGAGGGAGGGGGGGGAGAAAATGGCACTGTATATATTTGAAAAGAAAAAAGTATGTATCATGGTTAATGTAGTTTATGGTGTGAAAAATAAAAAATTAAAAAAAAAAAAAATCCTTGCAGACTGCAAGTGCACTGCCAAGTGCTCATCCCACCTGTGCTTGGGTTATGCCATACAGAACGTGGACATCAAATACAGTCCTCTAAATTGGAAGTAGACTATCTAGAAGAAGGGGTCATCTCCCCTCGCAGCGGAGAGGGTTCAAGAGAATGTGAAGGGGATTGATATAGAACATTAGTACAGGCCCTTCAGCCCATGATTTTGTGCTGACCTATTAAAAACCTTACCAACCTCACACCAATAACCCTCGATTTTTCTTGCATCCCTGTCCATGTCTGAGTCTTTTAAATGTCCCTGTAGTACCAGACTCCTCCACCGCCCACAACTCTTGTTGGTGGGGGGGGGGGGGGGGGTGGGGGGGTGGAAAAAACCTAACTCCTGACATCTCCTCTCAATTTTCCTCCCCTCACTTTGTACAGATGTCCCCTGGTATTTGCTACTCCTGGCCTGACACGAACCGTCCACTTTATCGATGACTCTCATAACCTCTGTTAAGTCACCTCTCTTCCTTTGTCGCTCCATAGAGAAAAGCCCCAGCTCTACTCACCTTGCCTCACAAGGACCATTCTCCAATCCAGGCAACATCCTGGTGAGTCTCCTCTGCACCCTCTCCATAGCTTCCACATCC
Source organism: Narcine bancroftii (assembly GCF_036971445.1). NCBI lineage: Eukaryota > Metazoa > Chordata > Chondrichthyes > Torpediniformes > Narcinidae > Narcine > Narcine bancroftii. The sequence continues at coordinate 63,412,620 of NC_091481.1, forward strand.
TTCCTGTAACGAGTTGACGAGTACAGAACACAATATTACAAGTGTGGATGAAACCAGAGACCTCCAGACTCTTGTACTCCATCCCACCACTAATGAAGGCCAGCGTACTAATCAGCCTGAGAGATATTTGGATTTGGATCCCAAGGTCCTTCTGTTCTTCCACATCCAGAGTTAATGACGTGCAAAGACCAAGCACCATTTTGAAATAAATGTTGTGAAAATAATGATGATTAGAAAAGTCGGCGACTTGGTCCATCGAGCCTCTACCCTGAGCTGAACTATACTCACACCTGGTTCCAATTGCCAGCCTTATTCCTGTATCCCCTGATGCCCTGACCATTTAGATACTTATCGATCTCCTGCTCAAACCCTCCCAGTGATATGGGCTCGACAGCAGGAAGCAGCAACGGGTTCAACAAATCTGCGACCCTCTGACTAAAGGCGGCTTTCCTCATCTCTGTTTTACTCGGGGAAAAGAAGGGCTGAGAAATGGGGCTTGGACCACTGTAATGTTGCGGATCAATGGAAAGGAGAACTGGTTGGACTGAAGACTCAGCGGCTGTGGTGGAGAGAAGGATAGAAGAAGGGACAGCCTGTTCTGCTCAACGGTGAAGCCACCATTATAGGCAAATGAAATCACCTAAGAATTGAGTAAACAGGTGGATAGTTGCACGGACTCTGGGCTGAAGGGGCCGGCTTCCATTTCCACAGAAGCAGCAGCCAGGATCGAGCCCAGGTCATTGGAGCTGCTCCACCCACTGCACTGTGCGTCAAAACAGAACAGTGCAGGCCCTTCAGCCCACACAGACCTAAGTGAGCCAACTCCAAGCCAATCCAATCCAGAGGGTAAGTGGGAGAAAAAAGTTCCAATTTATTGGCAGAGGACATTCCTCATGTCACATGCAGCCCTGAGATCCTTTGCCCTGCGGGCCAGGCAGAGTTTCTACTTCTCGGTAGAGTAACGGAAACTGTACTCAAGGAAAGAAAGGTATACAAAAGAGAGAAATGTAAACAAGAAGGCCCCACAATACCGAAAATAAATATTCAACAATGATCAACGTGCAAAGGAAGAGTCCTTAAGTGAGTAAAGACGGGGAAATGCTGGAGGTCGTCAGCAGGTCTTGCAGCTCCCCGACTGGGGTTGTCTTTGACGGTGGAGCCGTTCCTGAACCTGGCGGTGCGAGTCTTCTCGCACCGACACCTCTCTCATCCTCGAAGTCCTGGTCACGAACCAGTTCAGCAATTTAAACAAAAATCACATTTAATGAAGGTGGGGGGGGGCGGGTTGCAGCTCGCAAACCTTTCTTCTCCCAGCCCCACTCCCAACCATGATCTGAAGCTGGACAAAATGTGCGCTTGGATAGCATCATTCGATTGGAAAAATGGAGCCAATCTAGATTTGAGCCTTCTCTTTTGTCCTGTTTTTATTTTTTTTTAAATGCATCAGTGTTGAGGATTGCCTCTGAGTCCTGCAGAGGGGAGGGGAGGGGTGCTTTAAACCTTGCTGGAAGCCAAGGAGTTAAAAGGAGAATTGGGTATCAATGAGGGTTCCCGGATGGAGGTTTAAAGAGAGAGAGGAGAGAGAGAGAGAGAGAGAGAGAGAGCAGGTTGCATAATGAGCTGAGGCTGGATTCGCAGAAGCGAGAGAGGATGCTGGTACCAGGGGCATAGGGATACCCTCCATCTCTAGTCTTACCAACCCACGGGTCTCGGGGAGGTGGGGGGGGGGTGGTGGGAGGAGGAGGAGGGTTGAGAGGTAGCTCCAAATATATATATATATAGGGGGAGGGGGGGGTGATTTTTTTTTAATCTCAAATCGAAAATTAAATCCAAAAGGCACCCGCAAAAGAGGGGAGGGGAGGGGGAGGGGGGGGGGGGGAAAGGAGCTTAAATCGAGACAATGTCAACATCCACGAAAGAGGCAGGTTGTGCACAATACGTTGGACCGTACCGCCTGGAGAAGACTCTGGGAAAAGGGCAGACAGGTTTGCAATCCTCTTTTTATTATTATTAACCAGCGATGATTTGACGTTCTGCATCTGATGAGGTTTCAATGCAAAGCGTTGCCCCCCCCTCCCCCCCGTTTGATCAGTGGCGGAACCGGGGAGGGGGAGAGAAACACCATCAAACGCTGTGTTTCATTGTTGCAACATTGTTGCAACATTGGGGATGTATTTACTGCCCCCCCCCCCACTCCGAACGGGCTGATGAATTGTTGCCGGAGGAGGAGGAGGAGGAGGAGGGAGGGGGGGGGGGGGGGGTCCCAATTAATGAATTTTTACGAGGCTCTGCATTATTTCCAAGAATCGATTGGAAAAATGGAGCCAATGTCAATCTTTTGCAGCTTGTCTTTAAAAAAAAATGTATGTATCAAATGCTGAGCCTCTGTCACACGGGTGAGTCCTGCAGAGGTTCTGTGCCATAAAAGGAGGGGGGTGGGGGCTTTAAACCGGGCGCGATTTTAATTACAACTTGAAAGGGGCTCGGTCTGATGTTTTTTCTTTTTTTTTCCCCCCCTTTTTTTGGGTGACTTTAAGTTGCACATTTTTAAAATATTTTTTAAGTTGCAGAATGTATTATTTAAGTTGCAAATTTTTAAACCTGTTTTAAGTTGCAACGTTTTAAGTTGCAATGTTTGTAGTTGCAGTGTTTTAAGTTGCAGTGTTTTAAGTTGCAGTGTTTGTAGTTGCAATGTTTTAAGTTGCAATGTTTTAAGTTGCAATGTTTTAAGTTGCAATGTTTTAAGTTGCAATGTTTTAAGTTGCAATGTTTTAAGTTGCAACGTTTTAAGTTGCAACGTTTGTAGTTGCAGTGTTTTAAGTTGCAATGTTTTAAGCTGCAACGTTTAAAGTTGCAATGTTTTTAGTTGCGATGTTTTCTTGATCGTTTTGAACGAAAAGGGAGCGGGGAAGAACCCGATTTATTTTCTGTTAACAGCGAGAAGAGGTCGGTGAGAAAATGCCCGAGGCCGTTCTCCCCTCGGGGGCCGCTGATTGTTCGAGCGTCAAAGCCCCGAGAACGGCCGGCGCTGCAGGTGGTGGAGGAAGGGTCGGGCGCCGTCGAGTGGGAGAGGTCCCGGCAGGTTGGGGGCTTGCAACGCTGCAGACCCCAACCCCCCCCCCCCCCCCCGCACCGGCCCGCCCGCGGGACTGGACGGGCCATTGATTGGGAACTTGACTGCGGAAGGTGGGCTCTCGGGCGCAGCCGGTGGCCCGAGGGGGTCTCGGGGGGAGGGGGAGGGGGGGGGAGCCGGACAGCGGAGACCTGACTTCATCCGGATGCCGCAGGTCCACCCAGTCCCGGCATCGCCTCTCTGAGCCATGGCCCCGACATCGCGCTTCTCCTTCCATCAACCCAGTGCCTGGTCGCTCGGGTCGGGGGGGAGGGGGGGGAGGGACGTGCTTCTACCCAGAAAGAGAGCGGTGTGGGAGGGGACTCCGCAGTGGATCCGCTCCGACACTGGACATGAGCTTCTATCCAGTTCAACTTGGACTGTGGCATCGCGTGTGTGTGTCTGTAGGACCCAGAGTGTCAGTGGATCTCGGTGTGTGAGTGTGTAGTGTAGACCGTATTGGACCCAGTGTGTCAGTGGATATCAGGGTGTGTGTGTGTGTGTGTGTATAATGTTCACCATGTTGGGTCCAGAGTCTTAGTGGGAAATAGGTGTGTGTGTGTGTGTTTGTTGTGTACAATGTGTTGGACCCAGAATGTCAGTGGATATCTCTCTGTGTGTGTGTGTGTAGTTTAGTGTATATCATGTTAGACCCAGAGTGTCAGTAGATATCGGTGTGTGTGTGTGTAGTGTACACCGCGTTGGACCCAGAGTGTCAGTGGATATCAGTGTTCGTGTGTGTGTTGTATACACGGTGTTGGACCCAGAGTGTCAGTGGATATGTTTTTGTGTGTAGTGTACACCGTGTGGGACCCAGACTGTCAGTGGATATCGGTTTGTGTGTGTGTGTAGTGTACACCGTGTGGGACCCAGAGTGTCAGTGGATATGTTTTTGTGTGTGTAGTGTACACCGTGTTGGGACCAGAGTGTCAGTGGATATCTGTGTGTGTGTGTAGTGTACGCAGTGTTGGACCAAGAGTGTCAGTGGATATAGGTGTGCATGTAGTGTACACAGTGTTGGGCCCAGAATGTCAGTTCATATCTCTGTATGTGTAGTGTACACCATGTTGGAACCATAGTGTCTGTGCATATTGGAGTATGTGTGTAGTGTACACAGTGTTGGACCCTGTGTGTCAGTGGATATCGAGTGTTTGTGTGTGTGTGTGAAGTGTACACCATTTTGGACCTGATTGTCAGTGGATATCGGTTTTAGTGCGTGTAGTGCACAAGATGTTTGAACCAGAGTGTTAGTGGATATCGGTGTGTGTATGTAGTGTACACTGTTTTGTTATAGAGTGTCAGTAGATATCGGTGTGTGTAATTTACACTGTGTTGGGACCAGAGTGTCAGTCGATATCTATCTGTGTGTGTAGTGCACCCAGTATTGGACCCAAAGTGATAGTGGATATCAGTGTTTGTTGTGTAGTCCGTGTTGGACCCAGAGGATCAGTGGCTATCAGTGTGTGTGTAGCGTAGACAGTGTTGGCACACAGTATCATTGAATATCGTTGTGTGTGTGTATAGTGTACACTGTGTTGGAACTAGAGTGTCAGTGGATATCGTGTATGTGTGTGTAGTGTACACCTTGTTGGACCCTGAGTGTCCATGGGTATCGAGTGTGTGTGAGTAGTGTAGGGTACTACATGTTGGACCCACAGTTTCAGTGTATATCAGTGTTTGTGTGTGTGGTGTACACTGTGTTGGACCCAGTGTGTCAGTGGATATAGGTATGTGCGTAAGTGTGTGCGGTGTACTATATGGTGGACCCAAAGTGTCAGTGGATATGCGTGTGTGTATTGTACACCATGTTGGACCCAGAGTATTAGTGGATAGAGATGCATGCATGTGTGTTTGTGTAGTGTACATCATGTTGGATCCAGCGTGTCAGTGGCTATCGGTGTGCGTTGCGAAGTGTACATCATGCTGGGCCCAGATTGTCAGTGGATATTGGTGTGTGTGTTTAGTGAATACTGTGTTGAATCCAGAGTGTCAATTGATAATTGGTGTGTGTGTGTTGTATACACTGTGATAGACACAGAGTATCAATGGATATCAGTGTGTGTAGTTTACACTGTTTTGGACCCTGTGTGTCAGTGGATATCGAGTGTGTGTGTGTGTGTGTGTGTGTGTGCCACATATTGGACCCAGAGTTTCAGTGAGTATTGGTGTGTTTGTGTAGTGTACATGATATTGGATCCAGAGTTTCAGTGGATATCGTGTGTGTGTGTGTGTGTGTGTGTGTGTGTGTGTAGTTTACACCATGTTGGACCCAGAGTGTCAGTGGATATCGGTGTTTGTATGTGTAGTGTACATCATGTTGGACCCAGAGTGTCAGTGGATATCAGTGTGTGTGTGTGTGTAGTGTACACTGTGTTGGACCAAGAGTGTCAGTGGATATCTGTGTGTGTGTGTGTGTATGTGTTTGTAATGTACACTGTGTAGTAACCAGAGTGTCAGTGGATATCTGTGTGTAGTGTACACCATGTTGGAACCTGAGTGTCAGTGAATATTGAGTTTGTGTGTAGTGTAGAGTGCCTGGAAGTCAGCCTGAAGAAAACGGAGGTCCTCCATCAGCCAGCTCCCCACCATGACTACCAGCCCCCTCACATCTCCATCGGGCACACAAAACTCAAAACGGTCAACCAGTTTACCTATCTCGGCTGCACCATTTCATCAGATGCAAGGATCGACAACGAGATAGACAACAGACTCGCCAAGGCAAATAGCGCCTTTGGAAGACTACACAAAAGAGTCTGGGAAAAAAAACCAACTGAAAAACCTCACAAAGATAAGCGTATACAGAGCCGTTGTCATTATCCACACTCCTGTTTGGCTCCAAATCATGGGTCCTCTACTGGCATCACCTACGGCTCCTAGAACGCTTCCACCTGAATTGTCTTCGCTCCATCCTCAACATTCATTGGAGCACCTTCATCCCTAACATCGAAGTACCCGAGATGCCAGAGGCTGACAGCATAGAGTCCACGCTGCTGAAGATCCAGCTGCGCTGGGTGGGTCATGTCTCCAGAATGGAGGACCATCTCCTTCCCAAGATCGTGTTATATGGCGAGCTCTCCACTGGCCACCGTGACAGAGGTGCACCAAAGAAGAAGTACAAGGACTGCCTAAAGAAATCTCTTGATGCCTGCCACTTTGACCACCGCCAGTGGGCTGATATCGCCTCAAACCGTGCATCTTGGCGCCTCACAGTTCGGCGGGCAGCAACCTCCTTTAAAGAAGACCGCAGAGCCCACCTCACTGACAAAAGACAAAGGAGGAAAAACCCAACCCCAACCAACCAATTTTCCCCTGCAACCGTGTCTGCCTGTCCCGCATCGGACTTGTCAGCCACAATCGAGCCTGCAGCTGACGTGGACATTTACCCCCTCCATAAATCTTCATCCGCGAAGCCAAGCCAAAGAGAGTACATCATGTCGGACCCACAGTGTCGGTGGATATTGGAGTGTGTGTGTAGTGTACACAGTGTTGGATCCACAGTGTCAGTGGATATTGGAGTGTGTGTGTAGTGTACACCATGTTGGATCCAGCATGTCAGTGGTATCAGTGTGTGTGTATGAAGTAAATACCATGTTGAATCTAGAGCGTCAGTGGATATCGGTGTGTGTAGCATACACCATGTTGGACCCAGTGTGTCAGTGGATATCAGTATTTGTGTGTGTGTTGTATACACTGTTGGACCCAGAATGTTAGTGGATATCTGTGTGTTTGTAGTGTTGTTTACCATGTGTTGGACCTAGACAATCAGTGGATATCAGTGTGTGTGTAGTGTAGATAGTGTTGGGCACACAGTGTGATTGGATATCATTGTGTGTGTGTGGCGTGTATACTCTATTGGAACCATAGTGTCTGTGGAGCTTGGAATGTGTGTGTAGTGTATACCGAGTTGGACCCAGAGTGTCAGTGGATATTGAGTCTGTGTTTAGTGTACACCGTGTTGTACCCAGAGTGTCAGTGGATATTGATGTGTGTGTAGTGTACACTGTTGTACCCAGAGAGTCAGTGGATATTGATTTGTGTAGTGTACACCATGTTGGACCCTGAGTGTCGGTGGATATCAGTGTGTGTGTGTGTGACTGTGTGTAATATACACTGTGTTTGACCCTGAGAGTCAGTGGATATCGAGTGTGTGTGTGAGTAGTGTCGGGTACCGTATGTTGGACCCAGAGGTTCCATGAGTATTCGTGTGTAGTGTAGTGTACATCATGTTGAACCCAGAGTGTCAATGGATATTGTGTGTGTGTATGTAGTGTACAGTGTGTTGGACCAAGAGTGTCAGTGGATATTGGTGTGTGTGTGTGTGTTTGTAATGTACACTGTTGTAACCAGATTGTCAGTGGATATCTGTGTGTGTAGTGTACATCGTGTTGGAACTTGAGTGTCAGTGGATATCGAGTTTGTGTGTGTAGTGTAGTGTACACTGTGTTGGACCCACAGTGTCAGTGAATATTGGAGTGTGTGTGTAGTGTACACTGTGTTGGACCCACAGTGTCAGTGAATATTGGAGTGTGTGTGTAGTGTATACAGTGTTGGACCCACAGTGTCAGTGGATATTGGACTGTGTGTGTAGTGTACACAGTGTTGGACCCACAGTGTCAGTGGATATTGGAGTGTGTGTGTAGTGTACACCATGTTGGACCCAGCGTGTCAGTAGTATCAGTGTGTTTGTGAAGTAAATACCATGTTGAATCTAGAGTGTCAGTGGATATCGGTGTGTGTAGCATACACCATGTTGGACCCAGTGTGTCAGTGGATATCAGTTTTTGTGTGTGTGTTGTATACACCGTGTTGGACCCAGAATGTTAGTGGATATCTGTGTGTGTGTAGTGTACACTGTGTTGGACCCAGTGTGTTATTGGATATCGGTGTGTGTGTGTGTGTAATGTAGTGTACACCAAATTGGGCCCTGAGTGTCAGTGGATATCAGTGTGTGTGGTGTACACCATGTTGGACCCTGAGTTTCAGTGGATATTGAGTGTGTGTGAGTAGTGTCGGGTACTGTATGTTGGACCCAGAGTTTCAGTGAGTATTGGTGTGTAGTATAGTGTACATCATGTTGAACCCAGAGTGTCAATGGATATTGGAGTGTGTGTGTAGTGTACACTGTGTTAGACCAAGAGTGTCAGTGGATATTGGTGTTTGTACTGTTGAGTACCCAGTGTTGGACCTAGACTATCAGTGGATATCAGTGTGCATGTACTAAACACCGTGTTGGACCCAGCGTGTCAGTGGTATTGGGGTGTGTGTGTGTGTGTAGTAAATACTCTGTTGAGTCTAGAGTGTCAGTGGATATCGGTGTGTGTAGCATACACCATGTTGGACCCAGAGTGTCAGTGGATATCAGTGTTTGTGTGTTGCATACCACGTGTTGGACCCAGAATGCCAATAGATATCGGTTTGTGTACAGTACACCACGTTGGACCCAGAGTGTCAGTGGATATTGGACTGTGTGTGTAGTGTACACATTGTTGGGCACAGAGTATCATTGGATATCTGTGTATCTTGTGGACCCAGAATGTTAAAGGATATTGGTGTGTGTGTAGTGTACACTGTGTTGCATCCATAGTGTCTGTGGATATTGGAGTGTGTGTATGTGGTGTACACCATGTTAGATCCAGAGTGTAAGTGGATGTCGGTGTGCGGTTGTTTAGTTTACCCAGTGTTTGACCCAAATTATCAGTGGATACCGGTGTGTGTAGTGTACACTGTGGACCAGAGGGTCAGTGGATATCTGTGCGTGTGTGTAGTGTATCCAGTGTTCGACCCAAAGTGACAGTGGATATCGGTGTTTGTGTAGTGTGCACCTTGTTGGACCCAGATTGTCAGTTGATATTGAGGTGTCTGTGTGTGTGTGTGGTATAGACCTTGTTGGGCCCAGTGTGTCAGTGGATATCAGTGTGTGTGTGAGTGTAGTTTACACCGTGTTGGACCCTGAAGGTCAGTGGATATCGAGTGTGTGTGAGTAGTGTAGGGTACCGAATGTTGGACCCAGAGTTTCAGTGAGTATTGGTGTGTTTGAATAGTGTACATGATATAGGACCCAGAGTTTCAGTGGATATCTCTGTGTGTGTGTGTGTAGTGTACACCACGTTGGACCTAGAGTGTCAGTGGATATAGAGTTTGTATGTGTGTAGTGCAGTGTACATCATGTTGGTCCCAGAGTGTCAGTGGATATTGGAGTGTGTGTGTAGTGTACACCATGTTGGACCCAGCGTGTCAGAGGTATCAGTGTGTGTGTGAAGTAAATACCGTGTTGAGTCTAGAGTGTCAGTGTATATAGGTGTTTGTGTGTTGCATACCACATGTTGGACCCAGAATGTCAATGGATATCGGTTTGTGTACTGTACACCATGTTGGACCCAGAGTGTCAGTGGATATTGGACTGTGTGTGTAGTGTACACCTTGTTGGGCTCAGAGTGTCAGTGGATTTCGGTGTGTGTGTAGTCCAGTGTACCCCGTGCTGGACCAAGACTGTCGGTGAATATCGGTGTGTGTGTGTAGTGTACACATTGTTGGGCACAGAGTATCATTGGATATCTGTATATGTTGTGGACCCAGAATGTTAGAGGATATTGGTGTGTGTGTAGTGTACACTGTGTTCAACCCAGAGTGTTAGTGGTTACAGGTGTGTGTGGTGTACACCATGTTAGATCCAGAGTGTAAGGGAATGTCGGTGTGTGGTTGTTTAGTTTACCCAGTGTTTGATCCAAATTTTCAGTGGATATCGGTGTGTGTAGTGTACACCGTGTTTGGCGCAGAGTGTCGGTGGATATATGTGTGCAATGTTCACTGTGGGACCAGAGTGTCAGTGGATATCTGTGTTTGTGTGTGTAGTGTACACCATTTTGGATCCAGAATGTGGATATCTGTGTATGTAGTGGAACCATTGTGTCAATGGATATCTGAGTGTATGTGTGTAGTGTACACTGTGTTGGACCCAGAGTGTCAGTGGATACCTGTGTGTGTAGTGTACACTGTTGTACCCAGAGAGTCAGTGGATATTGATTTGTGTAGTGTACACCATGTTGGACCCTGAGTGTCGGTGGATATCAGTGTGTGTGTGTGTGACTGTGTGTAATATACACTGTGTTTGACCCTGAGAGTCAGTGGATATCGAGTGTGTGTGAGTAGTGTAGGGTACCGCATGTTGGACCCAGAGTTTCAGTGGATATTGGAGTGTGTGTGTAGTGCACACAATGTTGGACCCATAGTGTCAGTGGTATCGGTGTGTGTGAGTGAAGTAAATACCGTGTTGAATCTAGAGTGTCAGTGGATATCGTGTGTGTGTATTGTACATTGTATTAGAACCTGAGTGTCAGTGGATATTGGTATTTGTGTGTGTGTTGTATACACTGTGTTGAACCCAGAATGTCAGTGGGTGTGTTTGTGTGTGTGTGTGTGTGTGTGTGGTCTACACCATGTTGTACCCTGAGTGTCAGTGGATATCGAGTGTGTGTGTGTAATGTAGGGTACCGCATGTTGGACTCACAGTTTTTGTGTGTGAGTAGTGTACACTGTGTTGGACCCAGAGTGTAAGTGGTATCGGTGTGTGTGAGTGAAATAATTACCTTGTTGAATCTAGAGTGTCAGTGGATATCATGTGTGTGTGTATTGTACACTGTGTTAGACCCTGAGTGTCAGTGGATATCGGTGTTTGTGTGTGTGGTGTATACACCGTGTTGGACCCAGAATCTCAGTGGATATCGGTGTGTGTGTAGTGTACACTGAGTTGGACCCAGAGTGTTAGTGGATAGCTTTGTGTGTGTGTGTGTGTGTATATGTGTATGTGTGTGTGTAGTGTACACTGTGTTAGACCCTGAGTGTCAGTGGATATCAAATGTGTGTGAATAGTGTAGGGTACCTCATGTTGGACCCATAGTTTCACTGGATATCAGTGTTTGTGTGTGTGGTGTGTACACCGTGTTGGACCCAGATGGTCAGTGGACATCCATGTTTGTGTGAGTAGTGTACATCATGTTGGACCCAGAGTGTCAGTGGTATCGGTGTGTGTAGTGTACACTGTGTTGGACCCAGTGTGTTATTAGATATCGCTGTGTGTGTAATGTAGTGTACACTGTGTTGGGACCAGAGTGTCAGTGGATATCGGTGTGTGTGTGTAGTGTAGACAGTGTTGGGCACAGAGTATCAGTGTGTGTGTGTGTGTGTAGTGTACACCGTGTTAGACTCTGAGTGTCAGTGGATATCGAGTGTGAGTAATGTCGGGTACTGCATGTTGGACCCAGAGTTTCAGTGAGTATTGGTGTGTTTGTGTAGTTTACATGATATTGGACCCAGAGTTTCAGTGGATATCGTGTGTGTGAGTAGTGTACACCATGTTGGAGCAAGAGGGTCAGTGGATATTGGTGTGTGTACTGTCATGTATCGAGTGTTGGACCTTGACTGTCAGTGGATATCAGTGTGCGTGTAGTATGCATCATGTTGGAACCATAGCGTCTGTGGATATTGGAGTGTGTGCGTGTTGTGTACAGCATGTTGGACCCATAGTGTCAGTGAATATCAGTGTTTGTTGTGTATACTGTGTTGGACACAGAGTATCAGTGATTGTAGGTGTGCGTGGTGTACACCGTTGTTGTCCCAGAGTGATAGTGGATATCGGTGTGTGTATGTGTAGTGAACCCAGAGTGTCAATGGATATAGTTTTGTGTGTCTAGGGGTACACTGTGTTGGAACCATAGTGTCAGTTGATATCAGAGTGTGTGTGAGTAGTGTCGGGTACTGCATGTTGGACCCAGAGTTTCAGTGAGTATTGGTGTGTTTATGTAGTTTACATGATATTGGACCCAGAGTGTCGGTGGTATCAGTGTGTGTGTGTGTGTGTGTGTGTGTGTGTTGTATACAACGTGTTGGACCCAGAATGTCAATGGATATTGGTTTGTGTAGTGTACACCATGTTGGTCCCAGAGTGTCAGTGGATATTGGACTGTGTGTGTAGTTTACACCTTGTTGGGCTCAGAGTGTCAGTGGATAATGGTGTGTGTGTGTAGTGTAGTGTACCCCGTGCTGGACCTAGACTGTCAGTGGATATTGGTGTGTGTAGTGTACACTTTGTTGGAACCATAGTGTATGTGGCTATTGGAGTGTGTGTGTGTAGTGTACAGCATGTTGGCCCCATAGTGTCAGTGAATATAGTTGTGTGGATGTGTAGTGTACACTGTTGAACCCAGAGTGTCAGTGGATATCTGTGTGTGTGTGTGTAGTTTAGTGTACAGCATGTTGGACCCAGAGTGTTAATGGATATCAGTATGTATGTGTACTGTATGCCTTGTTGGTCCAAGAGTGTCAGTGGATATCAGTGTGCTGTGTGTGTGTGTGTGTAGTGTACCCAGTGTTGGACCCAAAGTGACAGTGGATAACGGTGTTTGTGTAGTGTATACCTTGTTGGACCCAAAGTGTCACTGGATATCCGTGTGTGTAGTATACTCCATGTTGGACCATGAGTGTCACTGGATATTGGTGTGTGTGTGTACACTGTGTTGGACCCAGAGTGTCCATGGATATCTGTGTGTGTGTGTGTGTGTGTGTAGTGTACACCGTGTTGGGCCCAGATTGTCAGTGGATATCTGCGTGTGTGTGTAATATACCCAGTGTTGAACATAAGAGTTTCTATGAATATTGGCATGTGTGTGTGGTGTACTTGTTGTTGGACCTAGAGTGTTAGTGGATATATGTGTCTGTAGTGGACCCAGAGTATCATTGTGTGTGTGTGTATTGTACACCATGTTAGATCCGATCCAGAGTGTAAGTGGATGTGGGTGTGTGGTTGTTTAATTTACCCAGTGTTTGACTCAAATTATCAGTGGATATTGGTGTGTGTAGTGTACACCGTGTTGGGCGCAGAGTGTCAGTGGATATTGGTGAGTATGTATGTAGTGTACACCATATTAGACCCAGAGTGTCGGTGGATATCGGTGCGTGTGTGTAGTGTACACTGTGTTGGGCCCATAATGTCAGTGTGTGTGTGTGTAGTGTACTCCATGTTGGACCCAGAGTGTCAGTGAATATAAGTGTGTGTGTGTGTGTGTGTGTAGTGTACACTGTGTTGGACCCAGAGTGTCAGTGGATATTGGTGAGTATGTATGTAGTGTACACCATATTAGACCCAGAGTGTCGGTGGATATCGGTGCGTGTGTGTAGTGACACTGTGTTGGGCCCATAATGTCAGTGTGTGTGTGTAGTGTACTCCATGTTGGACCCTGAATGTCAGTGAATATAAGTGTGTGTGTAGTGTACACTGTGTTGGACCCAGAGTGTCTGGATATTGAATGTGTGTGAGTAGTGTAGGGTACCCAGTGTTGGACCCAGAGTTTCAGTGAGTATTGGTGTCTTTGTGTAGTGTACATGATATTGGACCCAGAGTGTCAGTGGACATCGGGGTGTGTGTGTAGTGTACACTGTATTGAACCCAGAGTGTCAGTGTATATCTGTGTGTGTGTGTGTGTGTGTGTGTGTGTGTGTGGTGTGCACCGTGTTGGACCCAGTGTCAGTGGATATCGGTGTGTGCGTGTGGTGTACATAGTGGTGTCACTATTTTGTTCTTGCTGCTTCTAATTTGAGCCCAAAATTTACAGTGATAGTTTCTTGATCAAGCATAATCTTGGACAACACCTTTGGTGATTTGGATTTGTGCACTTTTAAATGTTTCCCTTGGCAAATGTGAGCCCAGGCTGATATCAACAACCTACTGTGGAGAAATGGTTCCGGGAGTATGCATCCCGAATGCAAGACCTGTCAGTGTGATGTGTGAGTGCGAATTTAACATGCACACTGCAGGATCTGTCAATGTGACCCAAAGCATCTGTACATAATACGTCTGCCATTGTAACACTGGACATGCACCTAATATTTTGGGAACTGCATCCCTGTTAATGCAATGTTAGCAACAATTACTTTTCGAGTGGTCCAGGTTCGAATCCGGTGCTCTCTGTAAGGAATTTGTACGTTTTCCCCGCGACTGCATGCGTTTTCTCCAGGTACTCTGGTTTTCTCCTATTCTTCAACATATACAGCGGTTAGCACGAGTTGAAATTGCCGGGACCTGCTTCCACTGTGCTGTAAACAAAATGTAAATTTATTCAGGTAGTGCACATCTGCCACATTTCAGACATCGCACTGCCTGGTGCCACTTTCCTTTGGTCGGGGCTGGTGACTTGAGCAAAGGATGGGTACTGGGGTTCACAGACGGATGCCCCAGCAGGGTCCTGGAGGCACAATACATCCAACCCCCAGTTGATGCCAATCAAGGACATTGTGCAGTGTCCTTTTGCCATTTTATTCTACCTTAGAGCCAATACGGTTCTTCAGAAATGCGGTCACTGAGGAAACGTGCAGGAGAAGTCAAAAGTTCAGGTTTATTGTCAGAGTACGTACGTGACATCACATACAGCCCTGAGATTCTTTTACCTGAGGGGCAGGCATAATTTCTACTGATCAGTAGAGCAAAAAAACTGTACTCAAAAAGAAATATGTATACAAAAGAGAGAAATGTAAACAAATACATTTAAACAAATTGCAATTCAGAAAATAAATATTTAATAATATATAATGTACAAAGTGAGAGTCCTTAAATGGGTCCCTGATTGAGTTTGTTGTTGAGGAGTCTGATAGTGGAGGGGGAGCAGCTGTTCCTGAACCAGGCGGGGTGGGTCCTTGCTGATCGCTGCTGCTCTCCGACGGCAGCCTTCCCCATAGACGTTCGCAATGGCGGGGAGGGCTTTACCTGTGATTGTCCCGGGCGCTGTCCACAACTTTTGGAAAGGGCTTTCCATGCTGCCTGCTTACTCCAGCAGCCGCCTGCTCTCATGACGCTTGGCTGAGGGATGATTCTCGGCCATGATCACAGGAGAGCTCGGAACATACCAGGACTTTGCGATACTTGAATCTTGGCTGAACAACGGGAAGCCGGAGAAACTCGGCAGGTCAAGAGGCCTCTGTGAAGAGAAGTGGAAGTCAATGTTTCAGGAGTAAAACACGAAAGTCTGCAGACAGAGACTGAAGTAAAGACACAACGTTGGAGAAACTCAGCAGGTCAAACAGTGTCCTTTTTGTAGCAAAGATAAAGATACAGAACCAATGTTTCGGGCTTGAGACTGTCATAAAGGGACAAACAAAATGGTGGGGGGAGGAGCAAGGGGAAGAGCACAGCTCCACAGGCAGGAGGTAATAAGTGGTTAAGGGAGGGCACACCAAGCAGGCGGAGGGGAAATGGCTCCATGAATGGAGAGGGAAGGAGAGCTGGAGGAAAGAAGACAAGGAATGGGGAAGAGAAGTAGGGCAACAGAAACTGGAGAAGTTAATGCCATCCAGTTGAAGGGTGCCCAGGCGGAAAATCAAACCTTGCTTCGCAATCTACGAGTGGTCTAGGTTTGACCGTACATGAGGCCATTGGCAGACTTGCCAGCGTGGGAGTGGAGCGCAAAACTGAAACGGTTGGAGATCCCTGTTATTGATTTGTGCTCAGCGAAGCGATCTCCCGGTCTGCGTCTGGTCTCTCTGATGTGCAGCATTTCAGATTGGGGCTCTTCATCGCGAGTCCCTCCATTGTTCATTGGAGAAAACATTAGTTATTGCGTGGAGCGGCACGGTTGACGTAGCAAATAGCACAACGCTGACAGCGCCAGCGATAGGGACCGGTGTTTGAATCCCCCACGCTGTCTGTAAGGAGGTTGTATGTTCTCCCCATGTGTGAGTGGGTTTTCCCCTTCGGTATCCTCTCACCATTTGAAACCTACCGGGGGTTGAAGGCCAACTGGGCGACATGGGCTGAAATGGCCTGTTAGCGTGCCGCATGTACAAATTTTTTTTTAAATAGGCAGAGCCTTGGATTTAAAAATTCATCCAAAAGTCGGTGCCGCTCAACCTGAGTTTGTACACAATAGTATTGACGTAACTATGTGGGGTTTAGGCAGCTTTGAATGGCTGCATGGTCCACCTATATCAGCTTTGTAATTGAGATCAGGTAATGTACACGCACTGTATTCTTACTATTAAAAGGTAGGCCTGCATAGATATATTCTGACCCTGGCCAACAGTGCTGCACTGCGCCCTCCCCCCGGCTGACTTTTCTTGGGGTTTGGGGAGGATCGAGTTGATGAGACTCACGGAAGAATAAAAATTGGGATTTGTGAAAATAAGATATAGGAGCCGAAATAGGCCATTCGGCATTCAGCCCATTGCCCCACCAATTAATTGTGAGCTGATCCATTTTCCAACTGCCCGGCTTCCCCCCCCCCCCCCCCGTAACCTTTGATGCCCTGGCTAATCAAGACCCCATCAATCTCTGCCTTAAATACACCCAATGTCCTGGCCTCCATGGAACAAATCCCACAGATTCACCCTTCCCTCTGGCTGAAGAAATTTCTCCCCGTCTCTAAGCAGATGGATGCCCTTCGATCCTGAAATTGTGCCCCCTTGTCCTAGACTCTCCCACCATGGGTAACGGCCTTTCTACATCTACTCTGCCCATGCCTGTCAAAAGGTAGTAACTGCAGGGTAGAAGATTAAGATTTAGATGAGGAGGACCTGGTTTTCCCAGAGGGGGGTTGAATCTGTGGAATTCGCTGTCCATTGAAGCAGTGGAGGCGACCTCAGTAAATATATTTAAGACAAGGTTGGATAGATTTTTACATAGTTGGGGATTGAGGGATATGGGGAAAATACAGGTGGGTGGCAATGAGCCGATCATCAGATCAGCCATTATGTATTTGGATGGCGGATGGATGGTTGATGATCAGTATGGATATGTCATGTGACTTGTGTCTGCGTCTCGTCTGTACCACCCCAGATGAGAGAATGAGCCCTCGGGCCTCATCCGAGCTACAACATTTAAGAGGCTCTCTTTCCCAGAAAGAAAATCCCGGCAAACTCTTCCAAGTTGCTGCTAGAAATTGATCGTTCCACGTTGTAATTTGTCCACGGCCCGTCTGCAGTTAGGGCAGGAGCTTATTCCCAGCCCATTGTGCGGCAGGTTGCAGAGCAAAATGTGACCTCTCCCGGTCCGTGGTGGCGTTAAAGGCTGAAGAGTCTTTTCTAATTTGAAGTGTGGCTTGTGTGACGGAGGGAGAGGAGGGGGTTTGTCTGCACTGCTTCCAGTGGCAGCACTGCTTTGGCTGAGAGAAATGAGGAACTCAAGTCTTCGTGCACATCCAACTTAATTTGCAGCAATTAAACTTGGCATAATCTTAGACCTGTGATATTGGCCGCATTCACGCGGGTCAAGCGAACCCCCTCAGCGGCTCCCTTGCCTCCTGAGTCCAACGGGTCATGAGTTCAAATCCCACGAAGGGCAGGGAGGAAACCGGGGGAAACCCACGCAGGCGCGGGGAGAATGTACAAACTCCTTACAGCCAGTGCAGGACCCGAACCCCGGTCCCCATCGTTAGTGCTGTAAAGGCATTGCGCTAACCCCTAGGCCAACCAGGCTGCCGACCTAATGATTGTGCCAGCATCATAATGCGGTTAAACTTGCTAAATTCAATAAAAGTTAACGTTTCTCCACCTTCCTACACGATACAGCAAATCTGAAAGTATGTTTGTGTTCAGCTATTTATCAAAATCCCCAATACTTTTTTCAGGAAACAAACCTTTGGAAAAAACATTGTTGTCGAACATCATCAAAAAAAACCCCTGATTTTTCCCTTTTTAAATGCAAGTCAGAATCCCGCTTCGTCAAAAATGAATGAGTAAAATCTAACAAGCTCTAATTGTCAGTAAAAATTTAGTTGGCTGCTTTGGCATTGAAATAGTGGTGCAGAACTTGGACTCATTTCGAAATTCTTTCACATTCTGGTATGGGAAATGTGGTTGCCAAACAGTGCACAGTGAGACCCCCGCAGGTAACAGGATCTACTTCAGTGTCTTGAGAAGGACGCTGGGCTTTGCTGAGCTGGAGAACCTTGACTCCAGGGGATGTGCGGGAAGTTGGTGCGGTCTCACCTGGAATACCGTGCAGAGTTTTCGCCCCCTTGCGGGCAAAAGAACCCGATGTACATTGGGATCAGAATTTACCGTCATGAAGACGTCAGGAGATTTGTTGTGTTTGTTGCAGCTTTTACAGTGCAAATATTTCTTCCCCACCCCCCCCCCCCCCGATGGTAGCCATGGCCCGGGTGGTGGGGGGGGAATCCTTGAGGATAGTGGCTGCTTTCTTAAGACGCCACCTCATGAAGATGTCTTCGATGGAGTGAAGACTGCTGCCTGTGATGTCACAGGCCAAGTTAACAACCCTCTGGAGTTTTTTTTACCCATCCTGAGCATTGGCAGACAGTGATGCGACCAGTCATAAGGCTCTCCAAGGAATACCTGTAGATGTTTTCGTGAGTCTTTGTTGACATTCAGAAACTCCTCACACAGTAAAGGTACTGGCGAGCCTTCTTCATGATTGCATCGACGTGGAGGCTTCCAGGACAGATCATCGGAGATGTTTGAACCCCTCCCCATCCATAGGAATTTCTCCATTGCTGAGCCTGGATGAGGGCTGGGTCACGTTCTCCTGACTTCGTCCTGAAGTCCCCAAAACATCTTGGTTTTGCTAACACTGAGTGTAAGGTTGTTGGTGTGACACCACTCAACGAACCGACCATCTCCCTCCTTTAGTAGCAATGAAGGTGGTCAAAAGATTTACAGTAAAATCCCCATTATCTGGAAATCAAGCACCTGACGAAGAAAAAAGATGGAAAATAAATTGGTAGAGTAAATAAATAAGGTGGCATGGTTCGCGTAGGGGTTAGTGCACGCTGATGCAACCCCAGCGATCGAGACCGGGGTTCGAATCCTGCACTCTGTAAGGAGTTTGTACGTTCTCCCCGTGTCTGCGTCGGTTTTCCCTATGGGCTCCGGTTTCCTCCCACTGTTCAAAACGTCCCAGCGTTTGGAGGTCAATTGGGTGGCAGGGCCTATGGGGCAGAAGGGCCTGTTACCGTGCTGTATGTCTAAATTTTTAATTAAAAAAAGTGAAAGTATAAAATAGGTGTCACCTAGCGGCTAGTTTGCCAATCTGCGCAACACACAATCTCAAGCAACCGGAAAATTCACTTACCCGGCATCTACCAGATGCTGGAGGTTTTACTGTACTATGCTAATTCCTGGGTTGAGAGGTTTATCCCATCAAGAGAGGCTAAATAGGTTGGTTTGTCGTCATTTGGAATTGAGAAGAATGTGGAGTGACCTTATTCAAACATATAAGGTCCAAAGGGACTTGCCAGGGTGTCTGGTGGGCCATTTCCACCCAGTTGGAGAGTCACATACAAGGGGAACAGCTACAAAATAAGTGGCTGGTCATTTAAAATTGAGGAGGGTCAGTATTTCTTCCCGTGATGGTGACTTTATGGAACTCTCTGCCCCTGAGGGTGTGGAGGCCAGATCACTAGGTGTACTTCAGGTGAAGGAATTGAGGGCCCTGGGGAACTGGCACGGAGAGGAGATGAGGCCTCTACAGTATTAGCAGGCTTTGATGGGCCGAGCGGCCTGGACTTGTGACACTCGGGGAGAGACCAGCTTGGTGGAGAACTCTTTCCACAGAAAAAGCCTGGTCACGCACGAACAATCGTATCGAAACATGTAAATCTGCAGATGCTGTGATTAGCACCGAAAACTAAAATGCTGGGGGATCTCAGAGGGGGCTCACAGTGTCCACGGAGGTAAAGATATGTAACCAGCGTCTCCAGAGATGTCTGTTACAATGGTATCTCCTGATCTGAAATGATCTCTGGATATTGCACAGAAATATCACCCCTGGCTCAACTCTCCTGAGTGGGACTTGAACCCTTGACCTTCAGAAGTGAGGCTGTGGTGGGCTGAGCAACAGTACTGTATTTCATGTGAACTCCACAGTAACAGAACAAAGTGTGTGTGTGTGTGTGTGTGTGTGTGTTGAGATAATCTATTATATTTATAAATATTCACTTCCATCAGTTGAAAGAAGTGAACTGAGATTAGAAACTAATTGTTTTCAGCTCCAGGCGTTAAGCGACCAATATTGTGGCAGGTCTTGGCAGTAGTGAGAGTGTTAAACTGCAATTAATCGCAGAATGTCCTATTTTTCTCCACCCCACGCAACGTTATTTTGGCAGAGGATTTAATGTAAACATCACAGCAGTTTTACAGGATAATACCAAGGCAGAACAACTAAATGAATGTTTTGCTTCATTTGATAATGCAAAGGAGTTGGTGTACAACAGCAGGGTTCAGACTGAGGTTAGAGTAATGGATGAAATATTGAGGATGTGGGAGGTCCTCCATGGTAAATTTCTACAAAGGAGGTTCCAGTGCATTGATGCATGTTTCAGGCTTGAGTTAATCGGGGACAATGATTTCCATCTGGGAACTTTTGATAGTTTTTTTCTAACCTGCTCTCATTCCGCCCCCCCCCCCCCCCCCCCCGTCTTCTTTCCCTCAGTTCTCCACCCCCTTCCTTCTCTATTCACCCTCCTCCCCCCTGCTCGCTGCTGGGCCCTCCCTCCCTTCTCCACCTATTACTCCTGCCTTTGCGATCGTGCTCCTCTCCCACCCCCTCCTTACCTTTTTATTTCGGGCTCCTGCTGAAGTTTTTCCAAACCTCAAGCCTGAAATGTTGCCTATGTATCTTTGCTGTATAAAGGACATTGTTTGACCTGCTGAGTTTCCCTAGCCTTGTGTTTTCACTTCAAGCATGGCGTCTGTAGATTTTTGGGTTTTTACTTCCTCAGGGCTTGAGTTATAATGAGAGATTGTATGGCTGTGAATTTTCTCCCTGGAGCTAAGGAGGGCATGGGGTGAGCACTATGTAAAATCGCGACGGACGTAAATAAGTGAACAATCTTTTCCCAAGAGTTGGGGAGCCACAGATTTGAGGTGGTGGGGTGGTGGGGGGGGAAGATTTAAAAGAGACCGGAGGGGCAACATTTGTACTCACAGGGCAGTGGGGGGCATGGAACGAGGAAGTTGTAGAAATGAATACAATTGCATGTTTTTTTAAAAAAACACATTTGGATAGGAGAGGTTCAGTTCTCAAGGTTCAAAGTTCAGATTTATTGTCGGAGTTCATGCCTTGGCATCACGTACAACCCTGACATTCCTTTTTCCTGCGGGCCAGGCAGAATCTCCACTTTTCAGTATCTTTGGTTCATTGATTATTCGGGAATCTGATGGCAGAGGGGAAGAAGCCATCCTTGTGCTCGCCTTCAGGCTCCTGGACCTTTACCCCGACGGGAGCTGAGTGAAGAGGGCACGGCCTGGATGGTGGGGGTCCTTAAGGATGGAGGCTGCTTTCTTAAGACACCGTCTCTTGTCGATGTCCTCAGAGGAGTGAAGACCAGTGCCTGCCAGGTCACAGGCCGAGTTACCACCCTATGGAATTTTTTTCTTGTCCTGTGCATTGGCACCTCTGTACCGGACAGTGATGCAACCAGCCAGAATGCTCTCCACAGTACACCTGTAGAAGTTTTCTGAGTGTTGTCCAAACACCTCTGATCTGCCTCTGTCGCCAGTCTGCTCTATATAAACATCACCTATATTCAACATCCCTCAGGTTTCCTTTAAGATTCTCTCCTCAAACCGTTTTATACCCCAGGAGAATTCCTCTGATAATTGACCACCACCTATGGCCCTCCTCATCTCAACAAACCTGATGTCTGGGAGGAGGAGGGTCACTGGCTGAGGGCAGCGTTTACTGAGGGGACAGAATTGCTGGACCACTTCCAACCCCCCCTGCCTCACTCTGTAGCCAGAGCAAGATTCTGTCCAGTCTGACAGAGGCCCTTCCTGGGGTTATTAATCAAAATGAGTTTTTTTTTTGTTTGCATCGATCATGTAGATCGGGTGGTGAAGAAGGCTTTTGGTATGCTGGCCTTTATAAATCAAAGCATAGAATATAGGAGCTGGGATGTGACTTTGAGATTGTTCAAGGCATTGGTGAGGCCAAATTTGGAATGTGTGCAGTTTTGGTCCTCAAATTATAGGAAGGATATCAATAACATAGAGAGAGTGCAGAGAAAATTTACTAAAATGTTGCCTGGATTGCAGTATCTAGAATACAGATAAAGATTGAGTAGACTGGGTCTTTATTCATTGGAACGTAGAAGGTTGAGAGGGAATTTGATAGAGGTATTTAAAATTATGAGGGGAATAGACAGATGTGAATAGGCTCTTCCCCTTGAGGGAAGGTGAGATTGGAATGAGGGGTCATAAGTTAAGGGTTAAGGGGTAAAAGTTTAGAAGTAACATGAGAGGAAACTTCTTCGCTCAGAGTGGTGGTTGAATGGAACGACCTTCCGGAAGAGGTGGTTGCAGCAGGGTCAATTTTGTCATTTAAGAGAAAGTTGGATGTGAAGGGACTGGAGGGTTATGGACAAGGAGCAGGTTGGTGGGACTAGAGGAGATCACTTAAATTGGTGCAGACTCCAAGATGGCCTGTTTCTGTTCTGTAATTGTTATATATGGTTTTTTATATATATATATATTTATATATATATATATATATATATATATATATTTATACATATATATATATATATATATTTATATATTTACTTATACATACATATATATATATATATATATATATAAAAGCATTGCTGGGCTTAAGTTCGAGAATTCACTTAATTGACCTACTGCCATCGTGGGTTTTGAACACTTGTTTTTGAATGGTCCATGTATCCATGTCATTGTCCAATAATTTAAGTTCTACCCCTGCTTTGTTCTCATATTCACTCCACTTGGTCCCTTGGTATGTAAGTTCTTGGAGTTCACGTAGCTAGTGACTTATCGTGGACACTCAGCATCTCCTCACTTGTCGGGAAGGCGCAACAGCGACTGCACTTCCTGAGAAGTCTGAAGCGGGCAAGGCCTCTGGCCACCATCCTGTCAATCTTCTGCAGGAGCGCTCTCTCAAGCGTCCTGGCCGGCTGCATCACCTTGCGGTACGGTTGCGGCAGAGAAATGGATGGGAGGTCAATCCACAGGACCATAAAAGTGGCAGAGAGGATCACTGGAGTCTCCCTTCCCCCCCCCCATCGACATGATATACCGGGATCATTGAAAAGGGAGCACAAAATCCCCTTCCACCCGGCACACAGCATCTTTCAGCTGCTCCCGTCGGGAAAGAGATACAGGAGAATCAGAGCCAGCTCCACCAGGCTGAGGAATAGGTTCTTCCCACGGGCAGCAAGAATGTTGAACGACCAAAGGAACTGCTCACACTTACCCTCTGAGACTCTTGCATTCATGAAGCAATATTTATTTGTACACGTGAATATTTGTCCTGCATATGTATTGTTTGTCTGTGTGTGTTTTGTGTCTGGTTGTGTGTCTGTGTGTTTTGCACCAAGGACCGGAGAACGCTGTTTCCTCGAGATGTACTTGTGCAATCAGATGATGATAAACTTGACTTGTAACATTTGTTCCTTAATTTGGTGGGGGGGAGGGGGGGTTGTTCTGGTAATTTCCATCTTGGAGCCACACCTTTCAGGTCCTCTTGATGTCCACTGCTCTAAGATGTCAAGCTCGGTTCTTCTCTTTGAATTTAACCCTTTCAGCCTGTGAACCTTACTGTTAATATCTCATGTATAATGGATCACAGAGAGACATTGATCTTTCCAAGGTCTTGTTCTTCCCCCTGGATAAGAGCTGTTTGTTCCATGTTCTTGGTACGAGGCGACTGACAAATACAAGTTCAAGGTGAGGCTTGCATCTTGAGGCCTGATAACATATTGGGTCATAAAATATTCATGCATCACATTTTCTAGCCCCTAATTCTTAGCTGTAAGGAATTTACCAGTTTGAGAGAAGTGCCTCATTCAAATATCCTTCCTTTACCGAAGCTGCTCTGTGGAGTCGACTCTTTCTTTCACGGCACTGATGGTTTGGGATCTGAGCACTCCTGGCAAAGCCCATCCAAGTTCCATCAATCATCCGATTGCATAGGCACGACCTGAAGAAACAGCGTTCTCCAGTCCTCGGTGTAGCGGTTAATGCCACACCTTTACAGCACCAGTGATTAGGACCAGGGTTCGTACGTTCTCCCCATGTCTGTGTGGGTTTTCCCTTGGGGCTCCAGTGTCCTCCCGCCATTCTAAACGTACCAGGGGTGTAGGTTAATTGGGTGTAAATTGGGCGGCATGGACTCATGGGCCAAAATGGCCTGTTACCATGCTGTATGTCTAAATGTAATGTAATTTGAAACACACTAAACTTAACACACATGTAGAAAAGCTATATATATATATATATATACAGAATGAAAGTAAATATTGTTTCATGAATATGAGAGTCTCGGAGGGTGAGTGTGAGCAGTTCCTTTGGTCGTTCAGCGTTCTCACGGCCCGTGGAAGAAGCTGTTGCTCAGCTTGGGGTGGCACTGGCTCTGATACAGCCGGTCAGCACACTTTCCGCTACCCATCTATAGATGTCATACCAAACCTCTGAAATCTGAGGAAGTAGAGGCATGTTCTTCACGATGACGTGGATCTAGGAAAGGTTCTCCAAGATGGTGGCTCACAGGAATTTATTTGCTCACCCTCTCCATCTCTGATTTTCTCCCCAAAGATCACTGGATCATACACATCTTGTTTTCCCTTCTCAAAGTTCACAATCAGGTCCTTGATTTTGGTGACATTGAGTGAGAGGGTCCTATATTGTGACTGCAGTGTACATGTCAATGCGCCTTTATCTGGGACCTGAGGCCATTCCTCCTAGTGCGAATGGGCCCGACAGATTCAGTAAGGAGTGTAGTTGTGCAGAGAGGACAGGGAAGGAACCCCCCCCCAAGCCCACAGAGTGGAGGGTAGCGGGAGGTTAGCCTGAGAATAGGTGAAGGTAAAAGAAAATGAGGAGATTGGAGTTCCACAATGCCCCCTGTTGGTTGGCTCTGTCCTATCGCACTGGTGGAATGGTGCAGCGGTTAGTGCTGCTGGCCCCGCACCAGAGGCCTGGGTTCAATCCCGCCTGCGTGGAGCCTGCACTTGGCTCCACGTCGATGCAATCAGGAAGAAGGCCCGCCAGCGGCTGCACTTTGTGAGGTGTTTGAGGAGGTTCAGTACGCCACCGAATACTCTCGAAAGCCTCTCCAAGTGGACCGTGGAGAGCATTCTGGCTGGTTGCCTCATTGCCTGGTATGGAGGCGCCAACTCTCAGGACAAGGAAAAGAAAAAGAATTGTTAACTCGGCCTGCAATATCACAGACACCAGACTTCACTCCATCGAGGACATCTACAAGAGGCGGTATCTTAAGAAAGCAGCCTCTATCCTCAAGGACCCCTCCACCACCCAGGCCATGCCCTCTTCTCTCAGCTATCATGGGGTGGGGAGGGGGGAGGACAAAGGTATAGGAGCCAGGCGATGAGCACTATTTTTATTTATTTTGTAAGATATAAATGTCTTGACTGTGATGCTGCCACAAAACAACGAATTTCGTGAACTATTCATTGGCGATTCTGATTTCTCCCTGTGACTGTGTGGGATTCCTGTTTCCTGATGACATGCGGGATTGCTGGTTTAATTAAGCAGCTGATATTGCCCCAACACTCTAAGATGGGGGCGGGGGGGAGGGGGGAGAATCTCTGCAACTGTATTTTTGTACTGTGTCTTGTATGGATGAGGTGTCTGGTCACAAAACAACCTCTATCACGGCATCTTGATGCAGTCGAAGTCCGAAAATTCAGACTGCTCCGGCATTGGGTTGGTCTGGATTTTCGGGATTCTCAGGCGGTACTTTTAAAATTCAAATTTAAGGAGGAATAAAGAAGAGATGAACAGGTAAATGTTGATAATTTATTAATTAGCTCATTTATCAAAATGAGCAGTTTTAAAGAAAAATAAAGTGGTCACTTGTTGCTGCTGTGCATCTCTCTGTCTCTCTCCCTCCCCCATGCTCTTTATCCTTCTCACACTCATTTCTTGAGTTTTCAAAAAGTCCAGATTCTCGAGTGGTCTGGATTTTTGGACTTCTGCTGCACAATAGATTAAAATTTAATGGAATGTGGATTAATGTAGGAATGGTGTAAATGGGACAGCATGGATTTTGGGGCCCAAGGACCTGTTTCTCTCTTGTCTCTCCCTGATTGACGAAGCTGCCTGTCCCCTCTCTGCTGCCTGCTTCTGTGCTCCAGTGCCTGCTCATCCTGCCCTCCCTGCTCCCAGCCTCGCCTGCCCCTATTCAAACCAGTTGATTCACGAGCCTCTCTCCCTCAGCACCCTGTCCTCCATCTGTCACCCCCCCGCCCTGCCTCCATTGTGCTCTGACAGCTGCCTTGTCCAACCCCCCGCCAAATCCTCCCACCCCTCGCCACCTTGTGCTACCCAGCCCCCACCATCTGGAGGCTTTGTGTGATTCCCGAGGGCATTTATGAAGGGATTCCTCTCCTGTTACATTTCCTTCTCTTTCCCCCCCCCACCCCCAAATCCCCACAAAATCATACCTTGCCACTTACAGAGTATCTCTCTCTGCTTCCATCAATTTAAAATGTAAACTCTGGATTTGGACCCCCCCCCCCCCCCCCCCCAGCTGCCTGGATCGGAGTCTGTTGGCCCTCCACTCTCTCGGCTAGGGCCCTGCTTCAAGCTGGGGACCAACCCTTTCTGCTACAGTTGAGGCAAGGTTCAAGATTCCTTTTATGGTCACGTAATAATATATTAAAGACCTAAAAATATATGACATATTTTCTTCCAGGGGGCAAACAAAAGGCCCTTTTATAAAGCAAAATAATTCCGTGCATAAAGGCGGAGATTCTCCGCCCTCGCATCAGAAAACTTACCTTCATAAACGGTCTGTGAGCGGCTGCAAGGCGGCGACTCCAATCCCTCTCCGAGGTAGAGTGGAGCGTTCCACCTCACTGCTTAAAGGTGCATCCACTGCAAGCAGCTGGTTGGGGGCGGGCTGATGAAATTGCGATGATGCCGTCGGCTCGCGACCCATCTCACTCTCCCTCCATGACCTACTCAGGGCAGGGGCAGCTGGGGAGAAGAGGGCCATCAGGGCGGGCTCACTGGGCAACTTCGGCCTTTGGGGGCCGCTTGGCGCCAGCGGCCCAATATGCGGGAGAGCAATGGCCGTCTTCCCTACCTGTAATCCCCCATGCAGCGGGAACCACTCTGGGCAACGCAGAGCGGTTCCCGCTGCATGAGGGATTCTGGGTAGGGAAGACGCCCATAGCTCTGCCATGTATTTACAACGGGTAGTGCCACAGCAACAGTCGCCCACAGCGGATCTGGGCGACGCACCGAGGCGCCGCTCTGCATTATTCCACGTTTGAAGCCGGCCTTGAAGCAGTCCCTGGGTTACAAATGAGATCTGTTCCAAAGTCTGTCTTTAAGTCGAATTTGTAGGTGAGTCGGAACAGGTACATGCGGTTCTAATTTGGCATCAGTTAGACAAATGCTTGTCTTAGTATATAGTATATGCTTTACCTTTCTATGCATAGAAAGGAGTCAATTTCTTGAAGTAGGCATCAAGGGTGGCAATGCGATCTGACTTAAAATGGCAGACGGCGTTCTCCTTCCTCAGGCCAACAAATGGTGAAGCTGCACGTCGCTTGTCTATAAGTACGAGTTGTCCGTAAGTCGGACATTCATAACCCCGTAAAAATGTCTGGGATTTCACGGTTAGCACAACGGACCAGCGGCCAGGATTTGAATCCAGTGCTGTCTGGAAGGAGTTTGTACATTCTCCCTGTGTCTACGTGGGTTTCCTCCGGGTGCTCCGGAATCCTCCCCGTCCTTCTCAAAATAAACCATACAGCGGGTTGTAGGTTAGTTGGGCGGCAGGGGCTCATGGGCCAAAAGTGCCTGTCTAAATTTAAAACTTTAATTTAGTTACACACAAACTGTTTCCCAATGGCAGAATCCCAGGATTAACTACACAAATTATACGCAGGTTGAAGTAACCCAGGATTAGTTCTAAGTTATATCTATTTAGAGTTTACCCAGATTAGTTTTTGCATTAATTGTGTACCATCTACAATGCCCAGGGTTAATTGTATATTCGTTGTGCGTGGCATATTGAACTCTAAGTTTAATGATGTCCTAAATGAGGATGTTTCAGTATCCTGGGATGGCTTCAGCTTAAACCACATGGGAATTAAATTATCTCGGGAGAATCCTGCAGGCTGTTTGTCAGAGTTCAATGATCATGATGATTCTTCTGATCAACCATGTGCCTTGCATCACACTGGGATTGGCCCTGTATTAAGAGGTCCCTGTACTGGATCTGTGCAGTGCGTGGGTTACTGGATCTCCAGTTCGGATTTAGTCCCTTGTTAACTGTTAAGAGGGTTATGGGATCCTGAGATCAGTTCTGTGAAAACAGTGTTCCGATCAGAACTCCCAGGTTCTGTGCCGACCACGTCTAGATAATGGCACCCTGCAAATAACACTGAACAATGAAGATTTTGCTTCCTGAACACTTTCGGGATTATAGGCCGCTGATCATGAAAATCACCTTAAAAATTTCCTATCACATACTATTTTTTTAGATATAACCTATTTTTGTGATTTCCTGTCATATTTTAAGTTTCTTTCAAACCTACAAAACCACGAAGCGCAACATGTCGTTGAGAATTCACTTTCTGCATTTGCACTTGGACGTCTTCCTCGCTGATCTTGGTGCCGTCGGTGACGGTCACGGTGAAAGGTTTCACCAGGACATTGCGTCCTGTGGTAGCAGGGCAACTGGAACGCTGGCTGACTGTTGTTGGACGCTGACCCGAGAGGCTGAGTGCAAACGAAAATCAGTGGCAAATCATTTTTAGGTCAGTTGAACGAAAGCAATGTGCCAGCATCAATATGCGATTAAACAGGCTAAATTCAATCAAAGTTAATGTTTCTTCAACTTCTACGCGATAGAGCTAATCTGAAATGATCTTTTGGGTTCGGCTTGAAGCTATCCATCATAATCTCCAATATTTGTCAGGAAGCAAACCTGTTGAAAAAATATTGTCCAGTGTAATCTGCCCTGTGTGAGTGGACTACAGAAATTCTGGGCAAGGTGGGTACAGTATCTGGGGGTTAGTTTGCTAACCATGGTAATGTAAAAGAATGGAGCAGGTGTGGAATAAAAATATAAAATTATAAAAGAAATAGATAAGGGTGTTTCCTCCAGGAGATGAGATTAGGACTAGGGGACAATTGGGGAAGTAGATTCAAGACCAAGATGATGAGGAGCTATTTTCCCAGGGTGCAGGGCATCTGTGGAATTCCTTGCCCAATGAACCAGTACAGGCTGTATCATTGAATGTATATTTAACTCACCAATAGGTTTTTGAAGAATGGGCAGATTAAAGGTGATGACGAACAGGTGGATTAGCAAAGCCAGGACCTTATTGAATAGTAGACTAGTCACGATGGACTCCTGCTCACTTACGCAAGGTTATCTCAGAACTTACCACTGAGCCAACCGGGTTAGTGTATCCCAGGATGTGTTTGGCGTTGTGACCGGGTTAGTGTATCCCGGGAGGTGTTTTATGTTATAAAAACACAGAACTGCCAGGGGAACTTGGCATCCATAGGAGAAAAAGATATCTTTTTGACGTTTTGGCCCTGAGCCCTTCTTTAAGGTATAAGCAGAAAATCTCAGAATACAGACAATGCTGGCGGGGGGTGGGGCAGGAATCCAGATCAACCAAAGGTAATAATTGGATATGATTAGGGGAGAGGTGAGAATTGATTCTTGTCTGTGTGATAGAGAGAAAAGGGGCTGGGGTGGAGGTGCTGGGGGGGGGGGGGGGGTGGTTGCGGTTGTGATTTAACGAAAGCCAGAGAAGTCGATGTTGGTGCCGTCCAGTTGGTGGGTGTCCAGACAGAAGATGAGGTGTCGTTGCTCCAATTTACGGGCAGTCTTGGCAGTGCCTGAGACCATGGTCAGACCTTGTCAGCAAGCAAACGGGATGGGGAATGGAAATGGACGGCCACTGGATTAGAGTATCCCAGGATGTGTTTCGCGTTGTGGTTGGAGTATCCTGGGATTAGTCTGTGTTAAATATGTCTGGGCTTTTGTAGCTTGAGGCCTAGTTCTCTAATTGCATCTGGGTTTCAAGAATTCAGGATTAGAGCTGGGCTTTGTTTTTAAACGTTCCCCTGGATTAGTTCGGCATTGATTGTGATTGGGTTTCTGCTTCCCCAGATTGATTATGAATTCATTGTATTACAGTAGTCAGAGGTTAGTTGTGCAATAACTGACACCCCAGATTAGCTCTGTGTTGACTCTCCAGTGGGATTCAGTGTTGATTTAACGATGATCGGTGAATTGTGTCTGGACTAAGGATTAGTTTTGTAATGCGTCTCATTTAGAGTATTGTGGAATAACTCTCCCTTGACTTCAAGTTAATTCTATGCTAACGGTCTGCATGTTACAGTTATGAGCAGGTAATAGTACCTGCACGGTACTATTAAATTCTTGCCATTTCAACTGCGATCTCAACCTCCTGTTCCCAGGATGAGTCCTGATCGCGCCAAATCTGGCTGCATCATTCTGCTCCGCTGTGTCTCAAGATTAGTTCTGCATATGAATTTCAGATCCAGCAATTTAGGTCTGCACTCTGTGCAGATTATAGAACCCTGTGATCATTTCCATCGTTCCCGTACCTCGATGGCACTCATTCCGAGTTTAGTGTACATGGTAAATTTGGGATTTGAGTGACTTTTTTTTCTTCCAGTAACCTGGATTATCTTTGTACTAATTGGTGTGTGTGTGTGTATATAGTTTCCTGGGTTTAGTTCTGTGCCACTACCTCACTGTACAGTCTTTTACAATATCCTAGAATACATCGAAGCAGGTCTAGCAACCTGAGTCGGTGCCAACAGTCAAACAGATATTTACACCCATCCTACATCAATCCCACTTTTTTTTGGTATTTCCCCACAATCTCATCAACTGTTGAAGGTTGCAGGGAGGACATTGGACTGGATTTCGAGTTGGGCAGAAAAGTGGCAGATGGAGTTCAATCCGGATAAGTGTGAGGTGATGCATGTTGGAAGGGTAAACCAGAAGGCTGAGTTAATGGTTACTCAAGAGGGTGGATGAACAGAAGGGACCTTGGGGTTCAAATCCATACATCCATGGCAGATTAACCATTGGGCTTTAGCCTAAGGTCTGAGACAAAAAAAAGGTTTAATTGAGCATTTTGGATGATATTTCAGTACTTTGCATATATTTTTTATCATATCTGGAATATTACAAATACTATTTTGCTTTCTAAATTAGACGCCAAACAGATAAACATTTAGAAGTAATGCTTTTAGGACTTTGTACTGAGAGATTGCATTTACCATGCCGACGTTATGACGTTAACATGCACGTAGACTGGTTAAAGACAGGGAGCGAAGCCTGTCGGAACCTAAATGCCAGGAGTGTGACATCTATAAAATATGACGGGAAACAGAAACGATACTTTAGGAAGTCGCTGTTTTACAAGTGACGAGAAGGTGGCTGTGCTGTTCTCCAAGCGTGTTCTGTTTTAACCACAAACTGTTTTCAAGTGAAGACTGTGCTTGATTACACAACAATACCTGTCAGAATGTGATTACATGAAAGCACTTCTGGAAAGGGTTGTTGCTATAATTAAATTTCTTGCTTATACTTGTAGATTATACATAGTTCAACGATAGAAGTTAGCATCACTTTATTGTATTCAATGGGGCGGGGCAAGGTCAAGGGGAGCCTTACTAAAGCTCAGCTTAGGGGCCAGTTGGTAGTTAAAAAATCCCTCAAGGTCACCGTGCAGGTTGATAGGATAGTTTAGAAGGCCCATGGGATGCTGGGCTTCATTACTCGGGGGAGTAAGTTCAAGAGTTGAGAGGTCAAGTTGCAAATCTACAAATCTCTGGTGAGACCACACTTGGAGTATTGCGTTCAGTTTTGGTCACCTCAGTACAGGATGTGGAAGCTGTGGAGAGGGTGCAGAGGAGACTTACCAGGATGTTGCCTGGACTGGTAAATAAATCTTATGAGGCAAGGTTAGCAGAGCTGGGACTTTTCTTTTTGGAGCATAGAAGGACGAGAGGAAACTTGATAGAGGTCTACAAGACTATGAGAGGCCTAGGCAGGGTGGACGGCCCGCACCTGATTCCCAGGGCATGATTGGCAAACAGCAGAGGGTGAATGTACAAAATTAATGGAGGGAAGTTTAGGGGAGATGTCAGGGGTAAGTTTTTTTTTACACACAGAATTATGGGTGCCCAGAATGCCTTGCCAGGAATAATGATGGAAGGTGAAACATTAGGGGCATTTAAGAGACTCTTAGATAGGCACGTGGATGGAAGAAAAAATAGAGGGCTGAAGGACAGGGAGGGTTTAATACTTTTTTTAATGGAATATATGGGTCGGCACAACCATATATTTTTAAGGAATATAAGATGGCCTGTACGTTGCTGTAGAGCTCTATGTTCTAAC
This sequence comes from Narcine bancroftii, assembly GCF_036971445.1. Classification (NCBI taxonomy): domain Eukaryota; kingdom Metazoa; phylum Chordata; class Chondrichthyes; order Torpediniformes; family Narcinidae; genus Narcine; species Narcine bancroftii. Next base: position 63,445,124 of record NC_091481.1, read on the forward strand.
CCACGGAGGGTGAGCAAATTTAAGTTCTTGGGAATCACTATCTCGGAGGATCTTTCTTGGACTCAACACACTAATGGCATCATGAAGAAAGCACGTCAGTGCCTCTACTTCCTCAAGAGTTTGCAGAGGTTTGGTACATCACTGGAAACCCTGGCAAATTTTTACAGCGGTGTGGTGGGAAGTGTGCTGACTGGCTGCATCATGGCTTGGTACGGGGACACCAATCCCCCTGAGTGTAAAGCCCTGCTAAGGGTAGTTTGCACGGCCCAGGACATCACAGGTGAAACCCTCCCCACCATCGAGAACATCTACGGGAAGGCTGCCGTTGGAGAGCAGCAGCGACCATCAAGGATCCACACGACCCAGCACATTCTCATCTCGCTGCTGCAATCAGGAAAGAGGTATCGGTACCACAAGACTCACACCACCAGGTTCAGGAACAGCTGCTCCCCCTCCACCATCAGACTCCTCAATGACAAACTCAATCAGAGACTCATTTAAGGACTCTTTACATGTGCACTTGAATGATTTTTATTTTCCTTTCAGAATTCCTCTCACAATTGCACAATCGGTTTCTTTACATTTCTATTTTTATGTGTACGTTGAGTCTATTTTTTTTTGCACTCCCAATAAGTGGTAATTCTGCCTGGCCCACAGGAAAAAGAATCTCAGGGTTGGGTGGAATCTCATGTATGTACCCTGACAACAAATCTGAACTCTGGATTCTATCACTTAATAGGGGCAAGTTGCAGCTGCCAGTTGACCAACTAATATTCACATCTTTGAGAAATGGCTTGAGGAAGAGAAACTCCACACAGACAGCATCTAAAGCCAGATTTGCTCTGCCAACTCTGTTGGTTTTCTTTGGGTGGCTTTCAAGTTTATTCTCATCCGATTGTTGCACGTTCAACCGGACAAAACGTAATTCTTTGGTCCTCGGTGCAAAAGCACGCAAACATCCAAATACAGACAAGCGATACATAGGGAGAACGTAGAATAAAACCCATGGGATCTGGAATTCAAGCAACCCGCAAAAAAAAGGAAAATAAATTAAAAAATGAAAATAAGTAATAGGCAAGTTTAAAATTGTAAATGGTCTCTGAAGTAGCACATAAACCTTCGGTGAAGATGGGAGCCAATATTCAGCCAGCGGAGGGCCTTGGTTGGGCTTTGCTCGGACCAGCTGTTTGAATAAAGTTGTGTGAAGTGACAGTGGCGTTGCCCCGGATGTGGTTGATGCCGCTCGCCATTGGGGCAACTCTCTTAAAATATCTCCTTATCCCTGCTTAGTAAGAGTTGACCCGGTCAGAGGCTTTATCTGTAAACTTGGGAAGGAGGGTGGGGGCTAAATATTTATAATGTTATTTTCAGTCTTTTGGGTGGCTCCATGGAGGGGGAGGAACCTGCAGATGCAGTGACAGTTTTCAAAGAACGTCACTGTAAATAAAGTAAAATGCTTTAAGGTTTATATATTCACGGAAGTGAAGTTTGTTCGGTGTAAGTACAGTATAGTATTTTTGTCTTTTATCTGTTTGTTCTTAATGTATTAGGCATTGTAAGGGTAAGTCTCAAGCAACTGGAAACTACATATATCCAGCATCTACCAATCCCCAATAAGAGTCAAATACCAGAGGTTTTACTGTATATATACATGTATAAAAATCAATCAATATTGTTTCATCAATAGTAGAGTCTCAGAGGTTTAGAATGAGCGATTTCTTCTTCCGTGATTAATTGTTGGTCACTGATAGGCTTTCAGTATTTTGGGACACGTTCTCCTCAAACAGTATGTGGGTTGCAGAATCCAGTCATCATTTCTCTATTTACTGGGCACCCTCTGCTATCCTGCCAGTAGTTTCTGTTAACTGTGTAGAGGTTAGATTAGAATATGCTCAGTTTTGTATTAACTCTGTGTGGGTTAAAGTGTTCCAGCATTTGGTCATGATTTATTGTATCTTGGGACTAAATGTATGCAGGCCGCAATGTCCTGTGCCACATTTTAGGTCACCATAGGTTTGCCACGTTATAGTTTCCCCTCGATCGTCTGTGAAATAATTTTGGGTTAAGTTGACCTGTTTTCCATTAACTGTGCATGTTGCAGTGTTTCAGGATTAATTCTGTGCTGTCTGGGTTCCTATATCGGAAGATTAGTTCCGCATGAACTGTGATGATTATAGGATGAGCTCGACATTAATTGCACGTGGAGAGTGTTCCAGAACAAGTTCTAGTTCTAGACCCTTTCTTGTTTCTATTGGTACGTGAATAGGTAAGGCTTCAAGAGATCTGGGTCAAACATAGGCAAATGGGACTAGCTTAGGCAGGGAAGATGAACATTAAGCTTAGCGTAGCGGTTTGCGCCAGTTACATATAAAGGATATAAAGACACAGTTTGATCTGCTGCATTTCTCCAGTGTGTTTTAACTTCAACCACCAGCGTCTGCAGACTTTTGTGTTTTACTTGAAGGAGCTTGTATGTTCTCCCCCTGTCTGTGTGGGTTTTCCCAGAGTGCTTTAATTTCCTCTCATCTTTCAAAATGTACCATGGGTTGCAGGTTAATGGGGGTATTTTGGCAGCACAGGGCTCGTAGGGCAGAAGGACCTGTTATCTTGTGTTTCCATTTTTAAACATTTTATATTCAATGCCTTTACAGCACCAGCGATTGGGACCGGACCTGAGTTCAAATCCCGCGCTGTCTGTAAGGAGTTTGTATGTCCTCTGCGTATCTGCGTGGGTTGTCTCCAGTTTCCTCCCACCGTTCGAAACGTACCGGGGGTGTTGGTTAATTGGGGTAAAATTGGGCGGCACCGACTCGTGGGGCAAAATGGCCTGTTACTGTGCTGTATGTCTAAAAAAAATTAGAGACGCTGGCCCATCCACTCCACAAGCCAGCGCTGTCCAAACACACCCATGTATCTAATTAACCTATCAGCCCCCACAATCCTTAGCAGGTGGGAGGAAGCCGGAGCGCATGGGGGAAACAAGGGGAGAATGTGCAAACTCCTGGCAGACAGTGGCAGGTCACTGGCCTTGTGATAGCCTTCCGCTCTCTGTGCTGCCCTCTCTGTGTGTGGAAGGGCTCGTGCCTGCACCGCTACAACTCCAGGACTGCAGGAAGCGCAGGGATCAGATGGTGACTCAGCACATCGGACATGATTCGCTGAACTGTTCCGGGGAGCTGGGTCAGTGGAGCCAGTGCTCTGCTGCAGTAGCTTCATGAAAAATAAATGAGGGCTGGGATTTGAACCATGGCTGGCTCCTTCCACCATGAGTCAGCTGGCCACCGGATTCACATTACAATCTGCGCATCAGTGAGGCAAGAGCAATAAAAATCCACTTACCCAGTTCCCGGCGGAATCGTCCTTTAATCAGTCAACAAGCCCAGCAGATCCGTCCTTAATGCAAGAACTGGAGCAGGAGTTGGCTGTCCGGCCCGTCGAGCCTGTTCTGTTATTCATTGAGATCATGGCTCAACTCCACTGACCTGCCTTTTTCCCCATATCCCTGAATTCCCTGACTCTAGAAATCTATCCAGCTTGGTCTTAAATAGATTTTCTGAGGTTGCCTCCCTCTGGGAAAAGCAGTTCCTCCTCATCTCCATCCTAAATCTACCACCCTGCATCTTGAGGCTATGTCCCCTAGTTTTGGTCTTCCACCACCAATGGAAATGACTTGCCTACCTCTATCTTAGATTTCATAATTTTTTACGTTTCTATAAATAAAAGATATGTTTCTATAAGATCCCCTCTCGTTGTTCTAAATTCAAACAAGTATAGCCCACAGAAGAATCCATCTCTCCCCATTAGGCCAACCTCCCTCCCCACTGCCCCCCCCCCCCCAATCCCTGCAAACCTCCTCTGCACCATCTCCTTCCTCAAGTAAGGAGACCAGAACTGCATGCAGTTCTCCAGATGTGGCCTCATCAGGACCTTGTACAGTTGCAGCATCACCTCCCTGCTCCTAAATTCAGTCTCTCCAGGGATGAAGGCCAACGGTCCATTTGCTTTCTGATCACCTGCCACACCTGCAAACCGACCTTTTGTGGTTCATGCATAAGCCCTCCCAAGTCCTGCATGGCACTACAAAGGCACATTCCTCCCTCTCTCCTCCTTCAACCTACATCTTAACCCTCTCATTGCTTTGAGTTTTCTCACAACATTGTCTGGATGGGCTGACCGGTATTCTCCAGTGCCAGCTCTTGGAACAACCCCAACAGTTTGTTCTTCCCGCTCCTCCTCCCAGCACTCACTTCCCTATAACCCACCCCCTCTGCACCCTGATTTCCCCCCACCCGCGCCATGGATAATTCACAGCAGGCCAACCCCACGCTCATATGAGGGAAGCCCTTCACCTGGAAGGGGTGCAGAAAGGATTCACGAGAATCTTACTGAGGCTTGAGGTATACGGAGAGGCTAGGACTTTTCTCCCTGGAGTGTAGGAGGGGGGTGGCGGGTGGGGGGAATGGACCTTGCAGAGATTTATAAAATCACGAGGGCATACTCAAGGTAAATACCATGTATGATAATCGATCCCATCGATCCTATTTTTGGCACTGGCTGCCCACCCATCCAAATGCAGACTTACCCCCAGCTCCCAGCCATCTGAGCTCTCAACACTCCAAACCTGGACTTGCCCCCGGCCATCCGGGCTCCCGACAACTTGAACGACGCGCCTGTGCTGTAAGTTTCAGGCACGTGCCGAGAGTGGGGCAGACCCCGAGCAGGACGGTGAAGGTGTTCACGGTGGGAAGGGCCTCCGAGGGAGGTGATGTGGATGCATCAGCAGAGATAGGCATGTGGGGAATGAGGGGGTCGAGGAAGGGCTGCAATTAGCATCCGATTGCAATATCACTACAGACACAAGTTGATCAGCGGACCGTCCTGTGGGAGAATTGGACCAAAGTAATCAGTTCATTAACCAAGCAAGTAACAAAGAAATCAATGAAGGCTGGAGTTGGTTGACGACTGCTAATGCATCATTTTCCGACTGGGCCTCTGTGCTTTCTCACAGCGCCTGGCGAAATTAGAACCTTCTGAATCAGCCGTGGGGTTTTTGCCAGCTCTCGGCAATCCATGTGATGCGTTGGTCTGTCCTCAGTGATTCTAATCTCGCTGTTGGTTGTGACTCTGCTTTCCCGGACCAATCTCCACCCTGAGCTGTATTGCCTGAGGTTTATTGCCGAACACGCACTCCGCTGGGGGGGGGGGGACTCAACGGGCCGAGGAGCGTCTATTGTGTGGGAAGGGAAAGGTTTGACGGACGAGGCTGGATCTTTTTTAAAAAAAAAATGTAGGTGGCCTCCGCTGCTTCCATGGGCAGTGAATTTCATGGATTCAGCACCCTCTGGGAAAAGCCGTCCCTCCTCATCTCCGTCCGAAATCTACTAGCCTGAATCTTGAGGCTATGTCGCCTAGTTCTAGTCTCTCCCACCAATGGAAACCACTTACCTACCTCTATCTTATCTATGCCTTTCATAATTTTATGTTTCTATAAGATCCGCTGTCATTTAAAACACATAAAGGGATCACAGCAGGGATAGCACACACTCGTAATCTCACTCACACCACACAGTGTAATCAGTCACATCAGACTTAATGCTACCGACACCAGCAACTGTTTACACTCATGAAAACACAGTGCAATCTAGTTACGTTGGACATCGTTACCACTGCTAGCAACTGCATACACCAATAACGACTAAGGATTATAATACACTACCCACCATTCCTTGTCTAATGTGGGCACGGCTCCAACGGTACCGAAAACACCAATGCACAACAGCTCCGATTTCCCCCACTTCCCAAGGACTCCTCCAGCGTTGTCCACGGTTCACAACCTGAAGCGGAGCAGCGTTTGTCTCAGGACCAAAGGGCAAGAGCTATTCCCACCTGGTGGATTTTACCGTAAGCTGGCAGGTCCGGCCCAGGTAATCACGAGGCGATCAAAGGGGTCGGGTTGCAGTAACGGGTGGGTGGGGTCCAGCCTTGATTGGCAGGTGGCACTGTTGACTAAGAAATGAACGGTGAATGATGCAAGTTCAACCCAACTTTATTGACTTTGCAGAGCGGGGTGCTCTGTTATGCGACAAGGCCCATTGTAACTTCCAACATGGTCTTTCTGCGAGAAAGCTGGTGCGCAGATGGGCAAAGGCCTTCCTACATGGTTTATCTTCCCATTCCACAGCCTGTTCATGTGACCTGTAATCTGCAGAATTCAGCAAAACATCCAGCATGCGTTTCGAGAACAGCATGGCCTTGGGTCTCGCGGCTGCGCGACTAAAAGAAAACAATTTCTTTAACAGACTCTAGTGTTTTCCTATTAAAAATATTCATTTAAAGCCTTTTCTTACTGTTGAATTTTGTAGAAAGAAGCAAATAAAGCAATTGTACATTCGATGCTATAATCTATCAATTCAACTTCCGACTAGATGCCAGGCAGAGAGGTCACGTGACCCTCCACATTTCCACTAGGCTCCAGTTGGAGAGGCCACGGGACCCACCACAATCCGCACTACAGCACCCGTGGGAAAAAGAGAACGGGTGGGGGTGGGCTTACAGCGTTTATAAAGAGTCTCGCCGACTGGATGCTGGGACGGTATATTTCCCCGCCAAGGTCACCGTTTTGGATGAAGGGGAAGGGCGTTGAGGCTGGTGAGGAGGAAAGATTTGTGCAGAAGGTTGTACACCTTTGGAGTTCCCTGCAGTCAAAGCTAAGTCATTCTGCGTATTTGGACTTTCGTAGGGCCTTTGACAAGATGCCACTCATGAGGCTGATAAACATGATGAGAGCCCATGGAATTGCAGGAAGGATATTAATGTGGGTAGAGCATGGCTGATCGTCAGGATACAGAGAGTGGGACTAAAGAGATCCTATTCTGGTCCGCTACTGGTTACCAGTGGCGTTCTGCAGGGATCAGTATTGGGACTGCTCCTTTTTTAAGTTGTCTATAAATGATTTGGATTAGAGAATAGATGGCTTTACCGATGACACCAAAATAGGTGGTGGGGATGGGGGCAGAACTGAGGATATGGGAAGGCTGCAGAGGGACTTGGGTAGTTCGGGAGAATGGGCAGATGACATACAATGTTGGAAAGTGTACGTCATGCACTTTGGTAGAAGAAATAGACGGGCGTGGGGAGAGAAGGGTCTTGGGAGTCCTCGTGCAGGATGCCCTAAACGTTAACCTCCAGGTTGAGTCAGTGGTGAAGGAGGTGGGCACGTTTTTGTTCTCGTCGCTGCTGGTGTTTTTACAGTTGCTAAATTCTGCCAAATCTCCTGGTGTTTTAGCTCCAATATTGTAGTATTTGTGAACTGAGATCAATAACTTTTTTTGAGAATGAAGTAATAATTAAAGGAAAAAGAGAAAAATCAGAAGAAAGGTTCCGCTCAGTTTCTTACAATGTAGAAATATTTTACAAAACAATTTTGTGGTTAGTGTTGATCTAATCTAAGAAATATTACAACAATTTATTCTATATTTTTACAACTATGTATATTTTTTCAAATATTACTAATTTTGTGGGGGGGGGGGTGACACCATGATTTATCGCACTGGGTGACATCGACCCTAGTGAGGCCACCTGGGGTCATGAGGTCATGTTGCAGCTCTACAAATCTCTGGTGAGACCACACTTAGAGCATTGAGTTTAATTCTGGTGGCCTCATTACAGGAAGGATGTGGAAGGTGGGGAGGAGACTTACCAAGATGTTGCCTGGGTGGAAGGACGTGTCTCATGAGGCGAGGTCGGCAGAGCTGGGACTTGCTAGAGGTCTACAGGGTAGGGTGGACAGTCAGTGGACAGACGGCTCAGAACAAAAGCCGCAAAACACCAGAGGAGTTGTGTAAAAGGTGAGGGGAGTAAAATTTAGGGGTGGAGTCGGGGGTAATTTTTTTTTACACTTGCATTGTCAAGGGGTGGGTTGTACTTCAAGTTGAGTTTATTATCATCTGATTGAACAATGAAATTGGTTCTCCAGTCCTCAGTGCAAAACACACAGACACTCAACCAGACATAACACACATACAGAAGAACAATAAATATGCAGGACAAGTATTTCATCTGTACAAATAAATACTGCTTTGTGATTATGAGAGTTTTGAGGGTGAGTGTGAGCCATTCCTTTGGTCGTCCAGTGTTCTCACTGCCTGCGGGAAGAAGCTGTTCCTCAGCCTGGTGGTGCTGGCTCTGATCCTCCTGTATCTCTTCCCCAGACAGTGCTGGATTCGAACCCTGGTCGCAGGTGCTAACCATGCCACCCAGACTTGCCCAAAAGAAGTCTCTCTTGAGAAGGTGGGGGTGAAGCACCTCACTGAACCACTGCAGTTCTTCTGATGGTGGATACACAACCATGTTATAAGACCGTAAGATGTAGAAGCAGAAGTAGGCCACTCAGCCCGTTGAGTCTGCTCCACCATTCCATCATTTCTCCTACTCAGCCCCACTCCCCTGCCTTCTCCCCATAATCTTTGATACCCTGACTATTCAGATACCTGGGCGGAATGGTTGGTGTAGCCATTAGCGCAATGCCTTTACAGCGCCAGCGATTGGGACTTGGGTTCGAATCCAGCGCCGTCTGTAAGGAGGTTTGTACAATCTCCCGTGTCTGCATGGGTGTTCCTCAGGTGGGGGGGGGGGGGGGCTCCAGTTTCCTCCCACCAATTGAAGCACACGCGGCTGTAGGTTGATTGGGTGTAAATAGGGTGGCCTGGACTCGTGGGCCGAAATGGCCCGTTACTGTGCTGCGTATCTTTAAAATAAACCTCTTCTTTAAATGCACCCACCCACTTGGCTTCCACAGCCGGTGGCTATGATGGCAAGTTCCAGAGGTTCACCACTCCCTGGCGAAAGAAATTCCTCAGCATCTCTGTTATAAATGGGCGCCCTTCATTTCTGAAATTGTGCCCTCTTCCTACCATGGGAAAGAACTTTGTACTGAGACTATAACTGAGCACGTTCACCTGAGAATAGTTTCTCCTCCCTGATAATCCTTAACTCTTTAGAACCTTGTTTAGAAGCCTAATAGCCTGAGACTGTCTAATCTCAGATGCTAAGCAGGCTCGGGCCTGTACAGTACTTGGAGGGGAGACCATCTAGGAACACCAGGTGCTGTAGGTTTATGTGAGGGGCGCTGGGCAAAGAGGAGACTCTCTGACTGCCTTACGGTGGACAGAAGTCAATGCACTTAGCTGGACTGAAGTTTATTAGACATTTAACCATCTGCTTTGGAGCCCACTGAATGGCTTCCTGTATTAAAACCAGATTTGCCATCGCTCCAGAGATTTGGGATTATGTCGAACGGGGAACTATCGATCTGCGTGCTGAATTGCGCTGCTGGTTTTGCAGGGGAGCGGAGCAATTCCTGGCAATCTGCCCCCGACGAGTCCCTGAACGTGTCACACTGAAATGCAGATGGTCGGGTTATTGTCACGTGGCGGTTTGTGGTATCATTCCAACGACAAATTAGTTGTCATGTTTTTGTACATTTCAACAGAGACCAGGCTTCAGAAGTGGAGTAAGGCACAGAAGTCTGCAGATACCATGGCTGAGGTAAAAGCATGACGCTGGAGAAACTCAGCAGGTCAAACAGTGTTCCTTTATACGGCAAAGATAAAGATCCCTAACCAAAGTTTCGGCCTTGAGCCCTTCATCAAGGTATGAGCACAATGTAGGCAGGGGGCTGAACAAAATGATGAAGGACTCAAGCCCAGAATGTTGATCTGTATCTTTATCTTTACTCTATAAAGGACACAGTTAGACCTGCTGGGTTTCTCCAGCGTTACGTTTTAAACTTCAGTCGTGGTGTGAGGGTGATGACGAAAAAGACTAGAATCCAGAACAATGCACAGAACGCTGGAAGTGCTCAGCATCTGTGGAGGCAAGAGGTGTAAGTCAACATTTTAGATGAAGGGCTCAAGGCCGAAACTTTGGTTAGGGATCTTTATCTTTGCCGTATAAAGGAACACTGTTTGAACTCAACAGCCCCTCACTATCACCTGCCAGTCTCTGTTGCACTCCTACGTCCCTGTACTGCCTAATTACACCTAATTAATCTACAACCCCCCCCCCCCACCCCCCCGGTACGCTGTGGAGCATGGGAGAAAACCAGAGCCCCAGGGTAAAACCCACGCGGGCACAGGGAGATTGTACAAACTCCTTACAGACAGCTCGGGATTCGAACTCTGGCCCCGGTCGCTGGCACCGTAACAGCATTGCGCTAACCTCTATGCCATCGGAACTCTGTAATTAGTAAGGGATTGCTTAAGGTGGGATTTGAGTGGGAAGGAAAGGGTGAGAATCACTGCTCTAGACCCAATTGTTACTGAAATATTTTACTTGAGAAAAATTGTCATTGGCCCATTTCCTTTGGAGTTCTGAAACCGTGCACATGACGAGTCAATGAGGGATGATTAAAGCAGTGGTCTTCAAACTTTTTCTTCCCACCCACAGACCACCTTAAGCAATCCCTTATTAATCACAGAGCACCAATGGCACAGGGACGCGAGTGGAAAGAAAAAGGTTGAGAACTGTTGTATTATGGTAACTCCACATCTGATTAGGTTCATTGTTAGGCAAGTGGTCAGAGAAGGACCCCCCCCCCACCCCAAGAAAGGCTTCAATCACAGGAACAAAATAAGCTTCCGTCTCACTGCTCCCAATCTTACACACTGTCCTGATGTGGAATGTGGGGTCGCAGCCCCACGTTCACCCGAGTTCAGGTGCTGTCTGTGTGGAGTTTGTACGCTCTCCCCTTGTCTTGGACCAACAGGTCGGTCGCCTGACGAAGGCACCCGAACCCCCCGTTGAAACGCCGGCGTCCGGGGCGGTGGAGGAATTGGCTGAGAAGAGCGCGTTGCTCCCACCCCCCTCCCATGGTTGGAGAGGGATTAAACTGCGATCTAACGGCGCCGGGCTCATCTCCAACAAAAGGAGCGGGAGGCAGGGTCCGCCGCGCACGGAGCGAGGGGGAAGGCATCGCCAACGAGACGTTCGGTCCAGCGTCGCCGCTGAAGCGCAGACCCAGCGAGGATGGTCCCCAACTCCAGCCGCGTCTGTGTGTCCGGGAGCCGGGCGGGCTGAGTGCGGCGCTCCGATCCCCGGGATTTGGGACTCTGAGATCCATCCACACCTCCGGCGTCTTCATTTTCACCTTCAGTGTGCATGCGCTATACTGGCGCGGCGGCCAGCGGGCCAACTCTAATATATATTTAATATGATCTTGCGGGCCAAATATAATTATATCGCGGGCCAAATTTGGTCCGCAGGCCAGAGTTTGACATGTGTCCTCTACACCAACCAGGTGAAAGGCCGGCGGTACATCTCTACGTCTTGTGGATGCAGTGAGACTGGCTGAGTTCCTCCAGCATTTCTGTATGTTGTTGCTAATAACACGTTTGACTTGCAAACGTCTTCAGGAGTTATGGAATAACGGTAGCAACTAGGTCATTCAAAAGAACACCAATCTTCCTACAAGGAAAGTTTTACGTGTAAATTCCCCACAGTGACTAAACCAAAACATTGGCGCTTCACGGTGGGAAGCCACCAGAGATTTGCTTTGGACGCTGACAAGACAGATCTCCTCTTTCCAGACTTACCAATCAATTAACATATTTCAAACTAGCTCTGAGATGTGAGACGTTCTACCTCTGAAGCACCGTAACTAATCAGGGAAGAAAAATAAATGTTCACGTTCAAGAGTAGAACACAAAGCACCGTGATTGAAGTAAAAACACAATGCTGGAGAAACTCAGCAGGTCCAACAATGTGCTTTATACAGCAAAGATGAAGATACAGAACCAACATTTTTGGGCTTGATCAAGGAAAGCTCAAATGTTCATGTTCATTTAAATTAATTTTCTGGAAAATTAATCAGTTTATGGGCAGTTGTCTGGTCCAAATCCTTACAATGACAAAGTTCAGATTTATTATCAAGAGTATATACATGACATCACATATATTCCTGAGATTCTTTCCCTGCGGGCCGGGCAGAATTTCTTCTTATCAGTCATGGAAAAATCATACTGAAGAAAAGTTTTGTGTACAAAAGAGAGAAATGTAAACTAACTGCAAAACAGAAAATAAATATTCAATGAATGATGTGTAAAGTGTCCGATTGAGTTTGTCGTTGAGGAGTCTGGTGACGGAGTGGGTAGCAACTGTTCCTGAACTTGGTGGTGTGAGTCTTGTGACGTTCTGTGGAGAGACTTGCTGTACTTTGTACTAAGTTTGTACATGACCAGAGGAAACGTTAATCGCTCAGCCAACACCAGACTTGCATGTGTCATGTAGGCTGAAGGCCGTTCTGTTTGTTTAATGTGTTGCATTACTGTATGTTCTTCATGGTGAACTCAGAAATGATTGCATATGGCAAAATTGAGGGGATTTGTTATTTCATCAAAGACTCTCAAAAACTTCCATGGTGTAATGTGGAGAGCGTCCTGGCTGATAGCCTCACGGTCTGGTACGGAGGTGTCTATGCTGGAGAGGTTTGTTAACTCGACCTGCGACATCACGGGCATCAGACTTCCCTTCCCCCCCCCCCCCCCATCAAGGACGTCCACAAGAGGCGGAGTTTTAAGAAAGCAGCCTCTATCTTCAAAGACCTCCAGCACCCTGACCACACCCTCTTCACTCTGCTACCATCAGGGGGAGGGGGAGGAGCCTGAAGGCGAGCACTCAGTGTCGCAAGGGCAGCTTCTTCCCCTCCGCCATCAGATTCATAAATGATCAGTGAACCAAAGACACTTGTATGATTTTTTAAACTTCCACTATTTTTATTTATTTTTGGAAGGTGGTTTATGTGAAGGTTTGCGCTGTGATGCTGCCATAAAACAACGAATTTCGTGACGTATACACTTATGACGGTATATGGTTATGTCGGTATGTTCTGATTCTGAACACTGCAGTCAGGCAGCCTCTGTGGAGGCAGAAACTTGGTGCCACAGTTCCTTCCAGCAATTTGTTGTTTGTTCCAGATTCTAGCCATCTCTGAAACCTCTGTATAGCTTGGGGTAAGGGTCACTTTACACTGTGCAGCTCAGGAGTTCCTGTGCACTCTGCGCGATTTTACCATGTCTAGGATTCCTGCAGCTCAAATTTGTGATCCCTGATGAACATATGAATCCCTGTGCCAAGAATCTGAGTGGTGTGTTTTTAAGAGGCAGATTCCCAGTGGCCAACCCACTGCGCCCCACTCTTCCCGCGCTGACGTGTCTGGCCACGGCCTCATGCACCGTCAAACCAAGACCAACCATAAATCGGAGGAATAACACTTGATTTCCTGTTCCTGTCTGGACCCTCTCCATCCAGATAGCATTAAGGTTGACTTCTCTGGGTTCTGCCGGCCCGCTCCCCATTCTCTGTCCTTCTGTCTTCTTTCTTCAATCTCTCCATCCCCTTCCCTCTCTAGTGTTGTGTTTTTACTTCAATCACAGTGCAGACTTTTGTGTTTTACATTGGATATCTGGTGGACCATTGATCTGAAGCTTTTTAACCCTTTGAACACTTGATCCTTCCCTTTCGGGCCGTTCTCTTTTGGGTAAAGTCTTGTGGGGTGTGTTGTTGACAGCCTCTGGACAGGATGAGGGAGGGACATAGGTGAAAGAGTAAAGGATCAGTTTAAAGTGAAGACCAGAAAACAGAGGATGCGAGGAGAAGGTTGAGTGATAATTAGGGCCTCTCAAATAGGACAGGATAATCCAGTGGTTCGCAATCCTTTTCTTTCCACTCACATCCCACTTTAAGTAATGCCATCAGGGCACTGCAATGAGTAAGGAGTCGCTTAAAGTGGGAAGGGAAGGTTGAGAATCACTGCTCTAGACCCAATTGTTCCTGAAATATTTTGCTTGAGAAAAATTATCATTGGCCCTTTTCCTTTGGAGTAATGAAACCGTGCACATAACGAGTCAATGAGGGACGATTAAAACAGGGGTTTTCCAACTCTCTCTTTCCACCCACATCCCACCTTATTAATCACAGAGCACCAATGGCATACGATGTGGGTGGAAAGAAAAAGACTGAGAACCACTGGGATAATCAATTGAGAGAATGGTCAGCAAGTGTGGGGAGCTGGAGTTGATGAGTCTGCCCCATTCATTGCCTGTGTGGGCTTGGCCAAAGCGACCCCTGATCTTTTTGTTGTGGCATTTTGGAAGGACAAACCAAGAAAGGACATGCATGACAAATAGTTGGGCACTGGGGAGTGCGGTAGAACGGAGGGATCTGGGAATACAGATACATAATTCCCTGAAAGTGGTATCACAGGTGGATTGGGTGAAAAGAGAGCTTTTGGCATATTAGCCTTCATAAATCAAAGTATTGAATTCAAGAGTTGGGATGTTGTGTTGAGACATGGGTGAAGCCAAATCTGGAGTATTGTGTGCAGTTTTGGGTACTTAACTACAGGAAAGATATCAATAAGATAGAAAGTTGGATGTTGCCTGGACTTCAGGAACTGAGTTACAGGGAAAGGTTAAACAGGTTAGGACTTTATTCCCTGCTGCATAGAAGAATAAGGGGAGATTTAATAGACGTATTTAAAATTATGAGGCGTATGGATAACCATATAACTATTTGCCATCCATATCCTTTCTTGATTTATCCTTCCAAAATGTCACAACAAAAATTGAGACCACATTCATTTCAGCTGGCAGCTCGCTCCATACTGCTCTCTGTGTGAAGATACTTTTCTCCTTTCACCCTTAACCCATGTCCTCTTGTTTGTATCTCACCTACCCTCGGTGGAAAAAGCCTGTCTACATTTGTTCTATCAAAGAATCTAATATCCCCCCCACTCCTCCCCCCCCCCCAGCTCAACTGCCGTGTTTGACACGCGCCAGGCAGGGCGGGGATTAATATTCCAGTCACAACCTCCACCCTCCTCCCCCCTGAGCATCCCGTGAGATCACACAAGTCCTGTCACTGGAAACAACAATGCTCTGCCGTCAGACAAGTTGGGCCTGTCACGACCAATCCAGCACATCTGTGCTGAAACGAGGGGATCTCTGTGACAGCGGCTGGTGCAGACGACATCTCCACAGCTCTGCAGCGAGAGTAACAGAGCAAAGCAGATGCCCACGCCTTGCTGTATTAGTGTATGTTTACTCCAAAGGCTGGCAGGATAAATGCCGCCTCCTCTCCCTGGCTTTCAGCCCCCTTCCAGCTGTGGTCTCTTGTCATCCCCAAGTGTAGTCAATCTCCGGCCTGCAATTCCAGAATCCCCTCTCCTGAGGGGATACTCATTTTGTATATACACTGAAACCTCATTAGAACGCAATTTGTTAATCCGTGGAATCGCTTAAAGCAACCCCAGACTTTGCAAATAAGTTGATTAAAATTCAGAATCCCAATATTAAAAAGAATGTGCTTGCTTTCTTTCATTGAAATTGTTAGAGAGAGCGGGTCCTTCGAAAACTGGGAATATTTGGGTTTGATTATCCATGGGCACTCTGACGTATATGCATCTGTCCGCGACTCAGCTGTAATGCGATATGAAATCTTGGACCCCAACTACCGAGTTCTAACGAGGTTTTACTCGGTGTGTGTGTGTGTGTGTGTGTGTGTGTGTGTGTGTGTGTGTGTGTGTGTGTGTGTGTGTGTGTGTGTGTGTGTGTGTGTGTGTGTGTGTGTGTGTGTGTATCTTTGGCTTGGCTTCACGGACAAAGATTTATGGAGGGATAATGTCCACGTCAGCTGCAGGCTCGTTTGTGGCTGACAAGTCCGATGCGGGACAGGCAGACACGGTTGCAGCGGCTGCAGGGGAAAAATGGTTGGTTGGGGTTGGGTGTTGGGTTTTTCCTCCTTTGCCTTTTGTCAGTGAGGTGGGCTCTGCGGTCTTCTTCAAAGGAGGTTGCTGCCTGCCGAACTGTGAGGCGCCAAGATGCACGGTTTGAGGTCAATGTGGCAGGCACCAAGAGATTTCTTTAGACAGTCCTTGTACCTCTTCTTTGGTGCACCTCTGTCTCGGTGGCCAGTGGAGAGCTCGCCACATAACACGATCTTGGGAAGGCGATGGTCCTCCATTCTGGAGACGTGACCTACCCAGCGCAGTTTGATCTTCAGCAGCGTGGATTCGATGCTGTCGGCCTCTGCCATCTCGAGTACTTCGATGCTGGAGATGAAGTCGCTCCAATGAATGTTGAGGATGGAGCGGAGACAACGCTGGTGGAAGCGTTCTAGGAGCTGTAGGTGATGCCGGTAGAGGACCCATGATTCGGAGCCGAACAGGAGTGTGGGTATGACAATGGCTCTGTACACGCTAATATTTGTGAGGTTTTTCAATTGGTTGTTTTTCCAGACTCTCTTGTGTAGTCTTCCAAAGATGCTATTTGCCTTGGCGAGTCTGTTGTCTATCTCGTTGTCGATCCTTGCATCCGATGAAATGGTGCAGCCGAGATAGGTAAACTGGTTGTCCGTTTTGAGTTCAGTGTGCCCGATGGAGATGTGGGGGAGCTGGTAGTCATGGTGGAGAGCTGGCTGATGGAAGACCTCAGTTTTCTTCAGGCTGACTTCCAGGCCAAACATTTTGGCAGTTTCCGCAAAACAGGACATCAAGCGCTGAAGAACTGGCTCTGAATGGGCAACTAAAGCGGCATCGTCTGCAAAGAGTAGTTCACGGACAAGTTGCTCTTGTGTCTTGGTGTGAGCTTGCAGGCGCCTCAGATTGATTATATATTATAGGTAAATGCAGATTTTCTTTAGCATACATTTGGCCTCCTGTTCCAACCCCTCCCCCTATTGCTGTGGATTTGCATTGTCTGAAAAGTCCAGAAGACTCTTCCCCGGCTTCTCACATTCACACAGGAATGAAAGGGCTATCACATGAGGAACATTCGACAGCTCTCGGCCTCTACTCGATGGAATTGAGGAAAAACGGGGGGTTCTCATTGAAGCATTTCAAATGTTGAAGTGTGTACAGAGTAGATGTAGAAAGGTGTTTGTACGTTTTCCCCTTGTCTGTGTGGGCTCTGATTTCCTCCCACCCTCCAAAACAAAAAAATTACGGGGGATTGTTGGTCGATTTGGCGGCCCGGGCTTGTGGGCTGGAAAGGGCCCGTGACTGTGCTGCATGGCTACATTTAAAGGTTGCTTCCCATGGTGGGAGAGTCTGAGATTAAAGGGCACAACTTCAAGATCGAAGAGTGTCCGCTTAGAGCAGAGATGCGGAGGAATTTCTCCGGCCAGAGAGCAATTAAATTGGCAATGTTTGCTGCCACAGGCGGTTGTGGAGGCCAAGTCTTTGGGTGCATTTAAGGCTGAGATTGGTAGGCCAGGCGTCGAAGGTTATGGGAAGAAGGGGAGCTGAGTGGGAAAATGGAGCAGCTCATGATTGAATGGCGGGGCAGACTCGATGGGCTGAATAGCCTATTTCTGCTCTTTGGTCTTAAGTTTCTACCTAGTACATTGAGTACATTCTGAGCAGTCTAACAGGTTATCTCCAACAGACAGCTGTGTAAAGATCACATTATGCAGAGCAAAGATCAATTAGCACCAAGGAACGGCAGTTTGATAGTACTGATGGGGTTCATTCAGGAACCTGATAGCTGCAGGGAATGTCTTTGAGCCTGTTGGTCTGTACTCTTGCTCCTGAACCTTCCCCCCCCCCCCCAAAGGGTGGGGAGTGTGTATCTGGGGTGTGATGGGTTCCCCTGTGCATTGGCTGAGGTCGACGGTCAGTGCTGGGGAGAGAACCCTCCCGGAGGGAACCCTCCCTATTTTTGTTTGCATTTGGCAATGAACTGGTGACTGACAACTTCACGATGGCAGGATTCAGGGCAGAGGCTGCCTCCATCTGTCTGACGCCTGGGGCATGAGTGACTGCAGTGACACTGAGCCCGGGCTGCCGACTGGCCCCAGGCTCCCTGTTACCCACAGCGTTGTGGCGTGGTTGTCCTGCCTACAGCAGTGGGGGGGGGGGGGGAGTTTGTGTAGGGGAGGAGTCCCCGTTAAGCAACCTCCTCCGTCACCGAGGCCACATTCTGACAAGGGATATTGGAGGAGACACGGACACAACCCCGGCTGGCAACGTGCACTGGGGTCACAGCCTGCAGCTGAGCCGAGAGAGAGAAAATTAATTAAAATGTGATGAGGTGATGGAGTTCAGGCAGCACTGCCTATAATCCCTCTCCTAATCTCCCTTGTTCTTACTCATTGCATTCACTTTCAGTTCCTTCCACACCCCCCTCTTCACAAATGCTCCCATCATATCTCAGTCCCTGCCTTTCTCCATCACCCAGCCCATCCAGAAACTGCCCTGTGTATAGGTTGTTTATGTGGGTCTCCCTCTATCTCTAGGTGTGTGCGTTTGTTTTTTCCCCACTCTGCCCCCTCGTTTTCTCTCTCTCTCTCGTTCTTTCTCTCTCTCTCCCTCTTCCCCTCACCATCCCATTTCTCCTTTTTGTTCTCATCTTTCCCCAGCTCCTGATTTCCTTTTATCCCTCCAACTGTGTTGCCTCTCAATAATCTAGCTCCAGTTAGGCTTGTATGGTTCATAATGTCAGGAAAGGCTGCCCAGCTCCTAATTCCATCTGCCGCAGTCCTGCGATGGGTCTCAGGTCTGCAGCCCTTCCCCGTGTCACTGCTTTCTCTCTGTCAGAAGCTTATTCCAATGACTTGGAGAAGAGGGGGGGTGGGGGGTGGGGGGGGGGGGGTGGTGGGGAGAGTGATTGCCCCAGAACAATGCATGCAGAATCAGAGAGAGATCCTCAGGGGAAGGTTGCTCCGAGGTCACGGTCTGGAAAGAGCTGACACGCTTTTCCCAGGCAGGCAGGTGGAGTCTGTTGAAGCCATTTGTTCTCTGCTTCCCTGGGACTGGCTGGGAGCATCCCCCCCACCCCCCACCCCACTTGGCACTGGGGATGTGACGCTGGCTCAGCAGAGTGTGAGGAAGGCTCGACAGAAGCGCTGGGTGGAAAGATGGAACAATAGAAACAAAAGGAAGAGCAGATGGGGGAGAAATAGGAGGAGGAGAGGGCTTCTGGCTTTGGACCTCCCCCGAGAGGTTTGAGGCAGACCCTGCCCTCAGGTGTTGGGGAAGATCTCGCACCTCTCGTGCTGACAGTCCTGTAGGACTTGGGCGATCTGGCCACCTCCCTCTGCCCCCACCACTCTCCGAAATGTAACTGACACCTTTAGTCTGCTTGGCGTCAGAGCTCGGTGCCCAGTGTTGACACCAGGCTCCAGTGGAAGCCATGCACTTGAGTGTGGTCCTTTACCCATTCAGTGGCCTTGCCCGGAGGGTCACCAAGATGTTGCAGAAAGCAAGGCTCCCTCCCAGTGACCATCTTAGATGGCGACTGGTCCCTACTGTGTTCTGGGGGTGGGGGGGAGTTGCTGGTCTCCATCCTATAATCCAAGTGGGTGCATCCAGGCATCTCACATGCAGACACTTACACGTATGCAGATGCACTCAGACACACATGCTCACTCCTTGCACAACACACACAGAAACTCACTCCTCGCACACAAAAGCTCCCTCCTCGCACAACACACTCCTTGCGCACACACACACACTCCCTCCTCGCGCGCACACACTCCCTCCTCGCGCACCCGCTCCTTGCACACACATACTCTTTCACACTTTTTCACTCATACTAACACTCTCTTGTGCGCATACTTACACACACTCTTTTACACGCATGCACGCGCGCACACACTCTCTCTCTCTCTCTCTCTCTCTCTCTCTCTGATTAAGCAGCCTGACCTTGTTTTTTTTAACCATGTTGGCGACTGCCTGAGTTGCAATCATCCAGGGGGAATAAATGATAAAATCTATGGCGCTCGTGTGAGGTGGAGACCAGGGCCGCAGAGAATTCTCCACTGTGGTTTGTCTGCCCACGCCCCATCTATGCAAATATGTTTAAAGCTCCTGATTTAATTTGGACTTCAAGTCATGTGTGTCCCATGGTAGCATTGTGGTGAACTACTTCACTAACAATCCAGAAAAATCAGTGCAACTGATGTCACTCAAACCCCATTCCCATTCTTGGGAAGTTTAAATTGTCAGTTAAGTAAATCTGGAATGGCATTGGGTAAGAACCAAAGCTCAGAGTTAAGTGGATCTGTGCATATAACTCTGTGATTATCAAAGCACAGAGACCATGGAGAGATTTGAAACTGAGGATGGGAATGTTATTACTGAACAAATATCACTATGGACCAATGGTTCTCCACCTTTCTTTTCTCCCACTCACATACCACTTGAAGTAATCCTTTACTAACCACTAGACACCCTTGCCATAAGTGCTCTGTGGTTAGTAGGGGATTACTTCAAGTGGTATGTGAGTGGGGGAAAAAATAATTGAGAACCACTGCTTTCAACCTTTAGTCTGCAGGGTTGGGAAAGGGTGAGTGGTAAAATCACTGAATGTTGCGGAGCTGGACAGGGCGGATGCAGGGGTGACGTCCCCCTTGGTCACAGGTGATGTACAGCCAGGGGTTCCTCTCTCTAAATCATGGCTTGGCCATTCAGGACTGAACTGAAAACCAATTTCTCCCCACAGAGGAGTATGAACCTTGGAGTAGTCAAGGCTTAATCAGATCCCTAGGCGTTTGACCGCAGAGACGAGGGGACGGATGTTGGCGCAGGGAAGTGGCTCAACTGTGATGTCATTGAATGGGGGGAGCGTATCGTTCAGCCCCAGATGCCTCATGGGTCAACCCCCTTCATCCGAAATTCACCAGGTTGATTGAAGGGATTATGAGGAGAGATGGAGTCGACCGGGACTGTACTCGCTGAAATTTAGAAGAATGAAGAGGGGATCTTATAGAAACATAAAATAATAAGATAGAGGTAGGTAAGTTATTCCCATTGGTGGGGGAGACTAGAACTAGGGGACATATTCAGGTTAGTAGATTTAGGACAGAGATGAGGAGGAACTGCATTTCCCAGAGGGGGGTGAATCTGTGGAATTCGTTGCCCATTGAAGTAGCGGAGGTGACCTCAGTAAATGTATTTAAGACCAGGTTGGAGAGATTTCTACATAGTCAGGGAATTAAGGGATATGGAGAAAAGACAGGTGGGTGGAGATGATCATTAGATCAGCCATGATCTCATTGAACGGCGGAGCAGGCTCGACGAGCCGATTGGCCGACTCCCACTCCTATTTGTTGTATTGTAATGTTCTTATGTTCATCCAGAGGGACTTGAGGTCCCTCACATGAAAGGACATTGCTGTTGCCACCCTGCAAACCCTCCACTTCCCCCATCCTCGCTCTCAATAACACCCACCTGTGGCGGGGGTGGGGGGAGGGGGTTGGAATTGCTGGAACGTCTGAATCTGCAGGAGGCAGAGGTGGGATTGTGGCTTGGCACCAGGAGGAAGAGAGAATGTGGAGGTGGCAGAAACGGTGAGGAGAGATGGGAGTGGGGAAAGTAGGTTGAGAGATGGGCAGAATAGTCTCTGGATGTAGGGTGAAGGCAGAACCTCACTGTGGGAGTGGTCCAGCTGAGGGAGTGTGGGTAAAAGGAGATCCCATGGCCACGAGCACTGTGATCCCACACGGTCTGGGAACCTTCAAGACACCAACTTACTGTGGATTTCAGATTTATTGCCAGAGGACATACATGACATCACATACAATCCTGAGATTCTTTTTCCAGGGGGCGAGGCAGAATTACCACTTATTGGTAGTGCAAAAAAAAACTGAACTCAATGTGCACAATTCAGAGAGAGAAAAAAAATCAATAAATTGCAAAAGAAGAAGTCCTGATTGAGTTTGCCGTTGAGGAGTCTAATGTTTGGCTCCGAATTTTTTTTTGGATAACTGAGGATTTCAGCCAAATCGGAAATCTACAATTTCGAAGCCGAAATAACATCACTTCGCCTCCGATAAATTAGGACATTTGAAACGATCAGAAATCCTCAGTCATCCAAAATAGGTGAACGGACACCACAGGTTGAAAAGAATTTTGGAACAACCTCTGAGTTGACTTTTGAGTTTTTGGAGTTGGGTTTATTTTTTTTTTGTTGTTTTTTTTTGGTGAGAATTAAACATTATTTCATGCTATAAAAAGCCCTCCCTTGTTGTTGTTCAATAAGTGATCTGCTGTGGCGACTGGGTGGTTTTTAAACAAATGACCAGTTATCCGAAAAAAAAACGTGGATCCGACATAGGCCTGGTCCCGACCATTTCGGATAATCGGTGTGCGCACTATGTCCAAATCACCTCAGGCCTTATTTCACAGAACATATCGTGGACGTTAAGCAATGTTTGCCTGTATTTGGGGGGGGGGGGCTGGAACAGTGTTACTGTGCTGTATGTCTAAAACACCCCACTTAGGATAGATTATGTGGTCTGCCAGAGGGAGACCAGTGAAAGAAAAATGAGCTCCTTTCCACTCGTTAGGGGAGATCTCTGTATCTGGTTTGATTCCCCCCACAAACTTTCTTCCATTCATTCACCGCCCTCCCCTGGCACTATTGGCGGAGGCTTAAGATGGCGGAGGCTTAAGATGTCACCTTCCCGAGGCACCGGGCGGTCAATGAATTCTGGACGCCAACGATCCCTGGGTGACCGGCAGGAACTTCTGCGAGGAACGAGGGAAGGTAAGTGAGTAATGAGTGTTCATCTTCTCTCTCATCACAGGGCTGGTGAAGCTTGGCATCCACTGCATCACAGGGCAGAAGGTGGCAATAAAGATTGTAAACCGAGAGAAATTGACGGAATCCGTCCTCATGAAGGTGAGACTCACTTAGAGGGTGGGATGTGGGTGCTTTACCACTCTGGTCGTTGTCTCCGCTGAGGGCTGAACACATAAATTCTGGAGGAACTCAACTGGTCTTGTACCGTCCATAGGAGGTAAAGATATATTCCCGATATTTCAGGGCTGAGCCCTTCTTCAAGGACAATGTAAACAAGGTGTTCATGCTGTTGCAGTGGACAGAGTTAAGGTGTTTTCAGTGGACACTTATTTCAATTCTCCGTCTCATTCCCTTGCTGACTAGTCTGCCCATGGTCTCGTGCACTGCTAGACTGAGACCACCCACAAATTGGAGGAACTGCACCTCATCTGGGCTCCCTCCAACCAGACGGTATTAACATCAACTCCTCCAGTTTCCTGCTTCTTCTTCCGCATTATCCTCTCTCTCTCTCTCCCCCCTCTCTCTCTATCATCCCCCTCTCTATCTCTCTCTCTATCATCCCCCTCTCTCTTCCCCCCTCTTGTTCTCCCCCCTCGCTCTCACTCTCCCCCTGCTCTTCCCCTTCGCTCTTTCCTCCTCTATCTCTTCCCCCATTCTCTCTCCCCACCTCGGTCTTTCCCCTCTATCTCTTCTCCCACTCTCTCTCCCCACCTCGCTCTTTCCCCTCTCTCTTCCCCCACTCTCCCCCTCTCTCTTCCCCCACTCTCTCTCCCCCTCTCTCTCCCCCCTCTCTCCCCCTCTCTTTCCCCCCTCTCCCCCTCCCCTCTCTCTCTCCCCCTCTCCCCCTCCCCTCTCTCTCTCCCCCTCTCTCCTTTCCCTTCCCCCCCCTCCCCTCCCACTCTCTCTTCCCTCCCCTCTCTGTCTCTTTACTCCCCCCTCCCTTTTCCCTTCTCTCTTTCACAGACACAAAACCAGTTCTCACCTGTCCTCTTATCATATCCAATGAACACCTTCTGTCTGGACCCCCTCCCACCCATTCTTCCCCCTTTCTCTCTCACTCTTTATGAAGAGTGCCTGCTTTTTCCCTATACCTTGAAGGGCTGAGGACCGAAACGTCGGTAAAGGTTCTTTACCTCCTGTGGACACTGCGAGACCGGCCGTGCTCCTCCAGCATTTCTGTGTGTTTTTACTACAATCACAGCGTCTGCAGATTTCCGTGCCCCACTGTGGGGCTGGTCTGGCTGTGATGTTATCAATATTTTTCATTTCAATCCTGAGGTAGGGCGTAGGAGCCGAAATATGCCACTCCGCATAGCGAGTCTGCCCCGCTATTCAATCACAACCTGACCCATTTCCCCACTCAGACGCACTGCCTGGCCTTCTCCCCATAGCCTTTGATGCCCTGGCTAATCAAGAACCTAGCAATTTCTGCCTTAAATACACCCACACCCTGCTCTGTTTACCCAATTCCCCTCTGACATTTGGGTTGCAGGATCTGATAAAGGATCAGCCTTCGGGTGGCACGGTTAGTGAAGCAGTTAGCGCAATGATGTAACAGTGCCTGGGACATGGGTTCGAATCCAGCACTGTCCGGAAGGAGTTTATGTCAGTGTGAGTTTCCTCCAGGTGTTCTGGTTCCCTTTAAAACGTACGGGGGTGGGTTGTAGATCAATTGAGTGTTATTGGGTGTGGGCCAATAACATTACCGTCCTGTAATGTCTAAATTTAATTAAATTGAAATAAAAATTTCCTGCTCAGTGACTGGGCCAGTAGTTTGCGGGGCTGTGCCAGCATTTATTGCCGTGCTTGAGGAGGTGGTGGCGAGCTCTTATTCCTTTTAAGGCACTGGGTCATGAAGATGATCCCCTTTTGAAGTCCAATTAGGAATTTGGGGTCACTGATGGAACCAGAATCCATGACAGATCTGGGAAGGGTAATTGGGTGGGAACTTGCAAGGGCGTAATTTATCAGATGGCAAGGGATGGACACAGAGTGGCCAATGGCTGGCTTCTGTACTGCACTGATACTGATTTCAGAATCAAAATTTATTGTCACAAACATGTCATGAAATTCGTTGTTTGGTGGAGCCGTCACAGTGCAAACGTTTTTAGAAACCACCTTCCAAAATAAATTAAAATAGTGCGAGAAAAATTCAAAGTGAGGGAGCGTCTGTGGTTCATTGATCATTCAGGAATCTGACGGTGGAGGGGAGGACCCTGTCCTTGTGCCGCTGAGTGCTCATCTTCAGGCTCCTGCACCTTTACCCCCACCCCCCTCCGAAGAGCAGAGAGTTGTGGGTCCCTTGCCAGGGGTGGTGGTGGAGGCTGGAACAATAGGGGCACATACAAGAGACTCTTAGACAGGCACGTGGGTGAAAGGAAAATAGAGGCTTATGAAGTTGGGAGGGTTTCGCTTTTCGACACGGTTGAACCTCTTCAGTCGGGCGACATTGGGACCTGGCCATTGCCGGACCACAGAAAATGCCAGAAAACCAAAATCGACCCCTAAGGGAACCCCCTATGTGCACATATCGAAGGTAGAACAAAGCTTGAAACAGGAAATAATACAGTTGGGTGGCACGGTTAGTGTAGCGGTCAGCACAACGTCTTTGCAGCGTAAGCGATCAGGACGTTCGTACAAACTCCTTACAGACAGTGCGAGACTCGAACCCCCGGTCCCGATCGCTGGCGCTGTAATGGTTGAATTTGCCGCCGTTAGTACAAACTCCTTACGCGGGACTTGAACCCTGGTCCCAATCATGGCAGATTCAACCTTTACAATGCCAGTGATCAGGACCGGAGTTCGAATCCTGCGTAAGGAGTTTGTATTAACAGCGGCAGATTCAAAATGTGCTGGACCACAGAGCGCCAGATAATAGAGGTTGAACCTGTAGTATATATAGGTCAGCACAACATCACGGGTCACAGGGCCTGTAACGTTCTATATAGCAGAGGGAAGAGGGCATGAGGAACGTGACCTTTAAAATATAATAAGAGGCTTAGAAAAGATGAAGTGTCACAGCCTTTTTTCCCAGCGTAGAGCATTCTGAAACTCGAGGTGGGAGGGGGGAAGGTTTAAAAGGACCCGAGGGGAAATTTATTCACACATAAGGTGGTGGGTGTGTGGGACCGAGGGAGTAGCAGACACAGAGACAATTACGATAGGGTGACATTTGGACAGATTGAAAAGGCTTAGAAGGATATGGACTAAAGGAAGGCAGATGGGATGCGCTCAGAGTGGCAGCTGGTTGGCAGCGCGCCCGAGGCCTGCCGCAGAGGTCTGTGATCCAACGGTGAGCAGGCCAGTGGGGCTGAACGGCCTCGAGCTGGCTGAGCATGGCAAGTGTACGTGACCATCTCCCCTTCCCGTTGCAGGTGGAGCGAGAGATTGCCATCTTGAAGCTGATCGAACACCCTCACGTACTGAAGCTCCACGACGTCTATGAGAATAAGAAATATTTGTAGGTATTATTGCGTTTTTTTTTCCACTTGCTTTGTGGTGTGTGCTCCCGGCCAAGTCCCCTGGAAGTGACAGCGGCCAGATCCTGATCACTTGTGGGAGGGGTTTTCTTCACCAGGGCACCCACTGATGTCACCCTCCCCCGGGGCCGTGGCTTAGGGCAAAGTTGCTATTTCAAGATCCCGAACATCAGGGGGTCCCTCTCTCCTAGGGAGCAGCTCTGAGAGAGCTGTTAAACTATGCCCCCTTCAACTCCCACCCCACAGGGGTCTCTCAACTGGAGGGGAGCAGCAGCGTCACTGGGGTTTGTGTCACCTGGTGCAGGAATTCATGGTGTCACACCCCCCACCCCGTTCCCCCCTTCCATGGACCTCCTTCCGTACCAGACCACACAGAATCCTTAGTAATGTTTTTTTGTACTAATGTTACGCGTGAATGGTAATTCCTGTAGATCAGTGATATAAAGAACTAGCAAAATTAAAATTACACCTTTAAACCACGCACCACCTAAATGTATTTACAAGTACTAACGACCACAACATTGTAGATAAAACGCCAAAATGTTTGGCAAAAGCAGCGACCTGTAAAAACACCTGCAGCAACGAGAACAGCGCGAGCTGGTAGCGTGTGCAGACGAAACCACACGATTCGAAGCGTCGTTGCCATTGGGGAATAACGACGGCTCTGACCGGAGCGCATAAGAAGGTTCAAAAAGTAAACAGGCATCGTTTTAGCCTCGTAAGGATATTGATACCTAGGGATAGAGCTCTGGGAGAGATGTTAACCCCCCCCCCCCAGCTCTGCCAGACCTCCTACCCCAACTCTCTTGTGGATGGATGTTCAAGAGAAGCGGTTATGGGTTTCAGCTTGGATTTGTTTAAGAAAAAATGGACTAGGCACATGGATGGGAGGGGTGCGGAGGGCTGTGATCTGTGCAAAGGTCATAATAATCAGTCAGCCTGGACTAGCTGGGCCAAAGGACCAGTTTCTGGGGTGGTGCATGGTTCTATAAATTTTGTTAGGGTTTAAGGACAGAATGAGACAGCCATGAGAGGTAGCCGAGGCCATCGTATCGCCACACAGTCACGTCACCGCGGGAAGGCCTGGGTGAATCGCAGAAAGTGCCACGGGTGGTTTGATCACCAGGAACAAAGAAATGGCAGTAGCTGCGGATGAAAGCCCAGCTTGGTTAAGCGTCACAGTGATGGGTAATTAGGCCAACTAGCCTGCCTTAGAATCAGAATTTGTGGTTGCTAAAACATGCCAGGAGATTCGTCGTTTTGCGGTAGCGTCACAGGTACAAGTACTGCTATAAATTATATTTCAATAAATAAATCAATTTATGGGGGGGGGGAAGTAAAGAAAGACAAAGTGAGGTGGTGTCTGTGGTTCATGGTCGATGGCAGGGGAAGAAGCTGTCCTTGTGCCGCTGAGAGCCCGTCTTCAGGCTCCTGTAGCTTTACCCCGATGGTAGCAGAACCGGACTGGGCGGATGGACCCCGCGGAGGACCGCTAAGACTTTGCAAATAACTAACAGGGCATGCGTGAGATCGTGTGAGAGCCGGCGGGAAGAGGGCAGTGGTGTTGAGACTTCGCTGTCAAGAATCAGATTTTATACCCGACGTCTAGGATGACCCTGATTTTTCGGGTGAAATTTTTAAGTTTCGGGATTGTCCTATACATCAGTATATACGGTATCTGGCACCTCATTTCAAAAAGCAATTGCATTAGTAGGGTAGAATCTTATGAACCACGTTAATTTTAGAGTACAACTGTTCAGAGGAGGGTGAGCGGTGGTTTCTATTGTGCTCCAGAATTAAAATGGGGAGTATGATTTCAGCTTGTAGTTCTTAGAGGGATCTCTACAGATGGAAACCTTGCTATCACATTGTACTCCTGACAGATGACCGGACAAGGTAATCCCCCAAACTAGCTCATTAAACACTGGAAATATCCAGGACTGTGGCTGATGGTGATTCTTCAGTTGATGGAAGCAATGGAAATGGGAATTGTGAAACTATAAACAACAGGTTGGCTGGTGCAAATTAAGAAAGCTACATTAAAGGGTAATGCAACATTATACATTCCCATAGGCATTGCTTAATCACTGATTTCAGTGGGGGAGAAAAAATGTATTATATCCAAGAAAAAGCTTGTGAAGTCAGATTCAGAATTTATTGTCTTGAACACATCACGAAATTCATGTTTTGCTGCAGACATTGCAAACATTTATATAAACGACCCTTACAAAATAAATAAAAAATATTACAAAAATAAGAAAAGGTCAAAGTGAGGCAGTGTCTTTGGTTCATTGATCATTCAGGAATCTGATGGGGAAGAAGCTGCCCTTGTGCCACTGAGTCCTCATCTTCAGGCTCCGGTACCACCTCCTTCCTGATGGTAGCAGAGTGAAGAGGTCGTGGGCTGGGTGGTGGGGGTCCTTGAGGACAGAGGCTGCTTTCTTGAGACACCGCCCCTCATAGATGACCTCGATGGAGTGGTCTGGTGATGTCGCAGGCTGTGTTCTTTCTCCACCCCCCCCCCCCATTCTATGTATTGATACCTCCATACCAGACAACCAGTCAGAATGCTCTCCACAGTGCACCTGTAGAAAGTTGCAAGGGTCTTTGATGACCTACCAAACCTCCTCAAACTCCTCATGAAGTATAGCCGCTGGTGAGCCTTCTTCATGAATGCATCCACATTGGAGGCCCCCAGGATAGATCAGAGGTTTTGATGGCCAGAGACTAACTCTGCTGGCCTCTTGATGAGGACAATGAGGAACTGGTGAATGCAGCGAACTAAGGGAGCCCTCCGATTCGCGCACTGAGGAAAGGGCTGCTCCGTGGAGCCGGTCATTCTATTGAAGCAGAGGGGAAGGGCGATTGAGACTTCGGGTGTATGTCAGGAGGTGACCTCTTGTGAATCAAAGTAAACCCAGACTTTGCAACATTGGCAAAGTTGATTGGGGAGAAGTCCAGCCCCAGTGACCTAGTTCAATCCTACGATCATAAAACAATCTTCTGGAGGAACTCAGCGGGGCTGGAAGCTCCAAAAGATTCTGAGCCAAAGCATTGACCTTTCTTTTCCTTCCACCGACACATACAACCCTGAGATTCCTTTTCCCTGTGGGGCGCGGCAGAATTACCACTAATTGGTAGTGCAAAAAATAAACTGTACACAGCGAAAACAAATAAACAACCGTAAACGGATAATGAATGTAAATGAACTGTGCAGTACAGAGAGAGTTTGTCATTGAGGAGTCTGATGGTGGAGGGGGAGCAGCAGATCCTGAACCTGGTAGTGCGTGTCTTGTGAGCAAAAACCGAGCTTGTGTTGGGTGGTGTGGGCTTTACGCTCAAGGGGATTGGTGTCCCCGTACCAGACCGTGAGGCAGCTGGGGTCAGCACACTTTCCATCACACCTCTGTAGAAATTTGCCAGGCTTCAACATCCTTTAACAGGCCGTTTAAAGCCTGTACACAGAGCTAATGGCAGTCGGACTTGGGGGATGGACCCTGCAGGGTGTAGCACTGACACTTCGCAGATTGTCACCTGTTGCAAAAGGCAACTGGCGTAAAATATATTTTTATTGTTTTAATATAACATTACTTTGAATCCAGCTTCCCAATCAGTTGAAAAATATGGGAGTGCTTTGTGCTGTTCTCCACCGCCATGAAGGACTCTCTGATATAAGGATATAGGATACAAGGCTCGGATTTTATACTTGGCGTGCAAGATGATCCCTGGCTTTGAGGTGATATTTTTAAAATTCAAATGCCATTATACAGGCCGCTATATACATTATTGAGGGACCAAAGATGGGTTCAGTGATGTAACGTGTCTTTAACTTTGGAAACCTCTTCAATGCAAGTTCCGATCCTGGAGACGGAGGCCTCTGTGTTGTGAGGGGACATTGGATGTGCCTGTGTGCTCCCGAATGGATACATTTACTTTCCAATGCCCTCCCTGCACGCTGGACAATTTTTTTTTCTGTTGGGCTGTAGAGTTGTCCCTCTCATTGCACCTTCCCTTTCCCCATTCAGGTATTTGGTATTGGAACACGTGTCTGGAGGGGAGTTGTTCGACTACCTCGTCAAAAAGGGAAGATTAACACCAAAGGAAGCTCGCAAATTCTTCCGACAAATTATATCTGCGCTGGATTTCTGCCACAGTCACTCGATATGGTAGGGAAACTTTTTTGTTATTGATATAAAGATTCCTTTGCAATATTTTTAAAAATTTCTTGTCCTTCCTCTGGGGTGTGGGCTCCTGACTCGTCCCCTTTCTCCTGCGTAAGCGAGTGCCAGGAGCAGTTTGTCCTGCGGATCCCTAGTCCAGCTGGGGTGCTGTCGCAGGGGCCCATCCACCCATCGCTGAGTTTAGCTTTATCTCGTTATTTACCTGATACAGCGAGAAGGGTTCTAACCTGACTGCACCAATGCGGGGAGTCACGATTGGGGAGATAAGAACTAGGGGACATAACCTCAAGATTTAGGGGAGTAGATTTAGGACAGGGATGAGGAGGAACTGCGTTTCCCAGAGGGGGGTGAATCTGTGGAATTTGCTGCCCATTGAAGTAGTGGAGGTGACCTCAGTAAATATGTTTAAGGCAAGGTTGGATAGATTTTTACATCGAAAGGGAATGAAGGGATATAGGGAAAGGCAGGTCGGTGCAGATGAGGTGATCATCAGATCAGCCATAATCTCATGGAATGGCAGAGTAGGCCCGATGGGCCAAATGGCCGACTCCTGCTCCTATTTATATTCTTATGCATTCCGTAATGCCACTCTGACCATTGCCTCAACACCCCCTGCCCAGACATTCATTCTGCTCTCTGCCCTCCATTCCTGGCCCACCTCAGTCCCTTGGCAAACCTGGAGCTGTCCATTCCCCGCCCCCTCTGCTTCCTGGGCCGGGTGCACACTCCAGCGAGGCGGGGGTGGGGGGGGGGCAGGGTGTACTGTGATGGAGGAGGAATCAGGAGATACGACGTCCTGGAGAGGCAGAGTAGAGAGAAAGATGGGGGGGTGGATTCCGGGAACAAGAGTTGGTGAATGAACGACACAGAGAACCTGGGACCAGCTCTGCTGGTATCAAAGGAAGTCATTAGAAAAAATGAAACGATTTTGTCGTCTCACTTCAAATGTCAACTTCATTAGAGGTTCAAATCAATGTTTAAAACAACAAAAGATACCCGGACATTTCCTGCTGGTTTATTATCTTCAATGGATCCAATTAACCCAGTCAGTGCCCATTGAGGGGGCCCAAATCAACCCATGGCCTCTGAGCTAGCGGCTGCCACGTCACTTCCCCCCTGCTCAGCGCAGAAGCAGGAGGAAGTTCTTCAGGCCCCCTACCCCCCCCAACGTCTGCTCCATTTTTCAGTCAGTTCCCGGTTATCCCACACCTCGGTGTTGTTTTCCTGCATTGACCATTGGACCACAAGACATAGGAGCAGAAAGAGGCCATTCAGCCCCTCGAGTCTGCCCTGCCATTTGATCCTGAGCTTTCCCCCACTGCCTGGTTTCTCCCCCGATAACCTTCGATGCCCCGGCTAATCAAGAACCGATAAATCTCTGCCTTCAATACACCCAATGCCCCGGCCTCCACAACTGCATGCGGCAACAAATTCCACAGATTCACCACCCCCTGTGGCTGAAGAAATTCCTCTGCATATCTGTTCTAAGTGGACGCCCTTCAATCCTGAAGTTGTGCCCTCTTGCCCTAGACTCTCTCACCATGGGAAACCACCTTTCCACATCTACCCTGACCAGGCCTTTCAACATTCGATATGTTTCAGTGAGATCCCCCCCTCCCCCATTCTCCGAAATTCCAACGATTGCAGGCTAAAAGCCATCAAATATTCTTCATATGATGATCCTTTCATTCCCAGAATCATGCTTTTGAACCTCCTCTGAACCCCCTCCAACATCAAGCACCTCTTTTCTGGAATGAGGAGTCCAAAACTGGTCACAATACCCCAAGTGAGATCTCACCAGGGCTTTTTAAAGCCTCAACACCACATTCCTGCTCTTACAGTATATTCTATTCTTCTTGAAACGAATGACAGCTTTGCATTTGCACTGACCCCCTTGTCCCCTCAATTCTCTTAATACCTCATTCATGCCTTGGATACAGTCATATATTGGATGCAGACAGCACAGGATTCGAATCCCGAACCCAGGCACTGTTACAGTGTGGTGTTGACCACTACACTAATTGTGGCATCCTAGTTTAGATGTCACTACCCTGGGAACAGGTTGTGGCCATCCACCTCTATGCCCCTCATGATTTCCTGTAAAGTACCCCCCCCCCACCCCAGCCTCCCACATTTCAGGGAGAAAACGGTTAGTTAGCCTGCCTTGTTAGCATAGCAGTTAGCAGAAATACTGGGTTCGAATCCCGCGCTGCCTGTAAGGAGTTTGCACGTTCTCCCCGTGTCTGCGTAGATTTCCTCTGGGTGCTCTGGTTTCCTCCCATTTCCTTCAAAAATGTACTGGGGTTTGTAGGTTTTAATTTAAAAAAAAGTAGACATACAGCATGGGAACAGGCTATTTCGGCCCTCAAGTCCAAGCCGTCCAATTGACACCAAATTAACCTACACCCCCGGTACGTTTTGAACGGTGGGAGGAAACCAGACCCACGTGGAGACGGGGAGAACGTACAAACTCCTTACAGACAGCGCGGGATTTGAACCAAAGTCATGATCGTTGCCAAACCTTAGGATTACCAAAATGTTTGGAACTTCATTAAGAAGACAGAGTGTACTGGTGTGGACGTGTCCATGACTACTGTCCGCAGAAAACTTCATGAACAGAAATAGAGGCTGCACTGCAAGATACAAACCACTATTTAGCCACAGAAACAAGATGGCCAGGTTACAGTTTGCCAATAAGTTTTTAAAAGAGCCTGTAGAATTCTGGAAAAAAGGTCTTGCGGCCAGATGAAACCAAGATGAACCTGTATCAGAGTGATGGCAAGAGCAAAGTGTGGAGGCGTAAAGGAATTGCCCACAATCCAAAGCATCTCACCTCATCTATGAAACATAGTAGTGGGGTTGTTGTGGCTTGGGCGCATCTGGCTGCCACAGGTACTGTTTCGCTTATCCTCATTGATGATGTTACTCCTGATGGCAGTGGCCCCAAACTCATTTGACGGTTCTTCATCCTACAGCAAGACAGTGATCCCGCAACAAAGGAGTTTTTCAAAGCTAAACACTGAAAAATTTTTCAATGGCCAAGTCAGTCACCCGATCTAAATCCAATCGACTAGGCCTGCCGTATGCTGAAGAGAAAAATTAAAGGGAACCCCCACCCGAAACAAGCAGGAGCTGAAGGTGGCTGCAGTAGAGGCCTGGTAGGGCATCACCAGAGAAGATACTCAGCATGTGGTGATATCTATGAATCACAGACGCCAAGAAATCATTGCACACAAGGGATATGCAACAAAGTACTTAACATGACTACTTTAATGCACACACCATTGCTACATCCCAAATAATATGGTGCCCTGAAATGAGGGGGCTATGTATAAAAGTGCTATAATTTCTACATGGTCAAACCAAAATGTCTACAAATAGCCTTGAATAAAATCTGGAATGCGCTCTTTAATTCCATGTGAATTGTTTGATTACAGATTTAAAACCGTGGAGCAGAGGGGCAAATAAAGGGGAAAAGAAATGTGTCTTTGTTTCAAATGTTATGGAGGGCCCTGTAAATCCCAGCAAACCTCCTCCACTGGCATCACCTCCCACCACCGATTGGAGCTTGGCTATTCCATCAGTCCCAGTGAGGCAGTCTTCCATTACTCTGCTATTTAAATCGGACTTGCACAGCGTGTAATACTAAACTGTCCCACCACAGAATTAAGATTTCCAACGGTGTAGAGCTGTCAGCAGCGCCGGCAATGAATGCGGCCTGTGTGTTAATCAGGAATGCATTTCATATTTGCACTGGTGCACCATGCGCAGCTCCCGTGCAGCCTCACCTCGCATCACTGGCAGAAAGAGGCATCAGCAATCAGGATTAACCCCAGAGGTGCCAGCCAGAACTGCGTAGGGCCGTAAGCGGGTAGGAGCAGCTCATTTCATTCTCTCATTTCATTCTCTCCAGCCTGGTTCACCACAGAGAACGCTACATTGCACAGTACAGGCCCACAATACAGGCTGACCTGTATAAACCAATTCCATGCAAGAACGGGAGAACCTTTGGGGATTGGTGGATGAGGCTTCAGTGAATTTTCCAGTTGCTTGAGATTGCATGTTGCATGGATTGGTGAAATGTGGGGGGGGGGGGATAATTTTAAACCTTCCTATTTTTTACCTATTTATTTTCCACATTGAGGTAAACATTTTCATCGATGAGCAACATTGCAACAGTTGGTCTAGTAGTTGTTCAAAATAGCAATGACATCTAGTGTTGAAATGAAGAAGTGCAATGTGCACCCAGTGCAGTTTATTGTTTGAGACTACGTTGTAACAGGCCACTTAAAAATGGGAAATGGGCCGCAGTTGGCTGCTGGGGTAGATGGTGATTGATGGTCAGTGGGTCCAACCTGATGGCTTGCTTCAACTTGTTGTTTGTCCGTTGCCTTGCAGCCACAGAGACCTGAAGCCGGAAAATCTTCTCCTGGATGAGAAGAACAACATCCGGATTGCTGATTTTGGGATGGCCTCCCTCCAGGTTGGTGAAAGCCTCCTGGAGACGAGTTGTGGGTAAGAGGGCAAGTCTGTCAATACTTGGGTTCACAGCTCGTGTCCTGGGTCCAGTCATCAGACCGTCCAGGGACAGGCCATTTCTGTGCAGACCATGATACCAAATTAAACAAAATCTCTGCCGTGGTCCATATCCCTCCCCCGCATATCCATGGATCTATCGGGAAACCTTTTAAATGCCAGTTGGTATGTACTTATACCACTACTCCTGTGATCTGTTATCCCCTGTAATTAAAATAAAAACATCTGGTCTTGTATATCTCTTTTATGAACTTGGTTGGCACGGTTACCTTAAGTAATCCCTATTCCAACGGTGCTCTGTGATTAGTAAGGGATTGCAGTAACAATTGGGTCTAGAGCAGTGATTCTCAACCTTCCACTCACCTTAAGCCGCTGGCTGGAAGGCAAGCGAGAGCACCTGACCTACAGCGGTGGAGCCGCGCTGTGCCAGGTCGCTGTCATGGTAGCTTGCCAACAGAACCTCAGTCGGAGTCACAGACGTGCACACTGATCCACTCCGCTTCCACGCCCAGGAGCTGAGGGCTCATCGGGAGACGTGTTGCTTTGTTGACTTTAATTTAATGACCCTCTGCTTTTGCTGCAGGTCTCCACATTACGCTTGTCCAGAAGTCATCAGGGTAAGTCCTGAGGAAGTTTTAAAAGCATATTCAAATTTCAGATTTACTGAATACCAACCTGAGATTCTTTTCCTTGCAGATGAGGTAGAATTACCATTAATTGGCAGGACAAAAATAAATGTACTCAATGTACACACTTAAACAAATAAATGTAAACAAACTGTGCAATACAGATAAGGAAAATAATCAATAACCTGCAAAGTCAGAGCCCCTGATTGAGTTTGTCGTTGAGGAGTCTGACGGTTGAGGGGGAGCAGCTGTTCCTGAACCTGGTGGTGTGAGCCTTGTGGCAACGACACCTCTTCCCTGATGGGAAGAGAACAGAGTGTGTGCTGGGTGGGGTGGATCTTGATGATCGCTGCTGCTCTCCGTTGGCAGCCTTCCCCGTAGATGTTCTCGATGGTGGGGAGGGTGGTAGTGATGCCAAAGGAATGTTTATACCACCCAATCCCAAAGGTCTTACTTGCTTTGTGCTATTCCTGCATCTAGCCAATGAGAACCTCCCTCTGTCCTAAATTGATGCAGTTCTCCGTATCCAGCCTAGTTGGAAAGGACAAAGACTGTAGTTCTTGCATGACATTTGTCCGAGTTGCCTGCTCGATTTGTGGCTGGTTTATCCACAGCTCTCTCCCAAAATCACTGCTCAGCAGGAAGGGCGAGTAGCCGAACGAGCTGAGGCCACCCTGAGGAAACGTCATGGCAACCAAATCCCTCGGCTACTGCAAAGAAAGACTGAGGAGATTGGTTGCACGTGTGTGGGCTCCATGCTCCCGGGTCATATGATGGCGAATTGAAAGTGTGATGCTTTTATTGTGATATGGGTTCTTTTAAAACAACTATACTTTTATTATCTACAACCATGTGGAAACATCCATTTTGAATCTAACTGAAGCTGCCACAAACTAGTCTCTGACTCCCTCTAGTGGTCAGGAGGATCATTATCACTCTATCATTACAGAAGGGAGAGCAGCAGATGGGGGCAGGATTCTTGAGATTGGAGCTGATCTTATTCCTGGTCCCATCCAATGCCTTCTGCAGGCAAAGGCAGAATCATTTCAGTCCAGGCACATTCGACGATGGGGCACAAAGGGGTCTCGGGAAGAAGAATGTTCCCCCCCTCTCTTTGTGGTGTCCAGCCCCTCGCACTGAGGCAGTCCCCACCTCCCATCTTCATGGACCCTCCCAGCCCTCTCAAAATCCCCCACCCCTTCGCCAAGCACCTTGGCTCTGTCCGTTGCATTGTCCCAGTGGTCACCCATTTCAATTTCCCATCCCACTCCCTTGCTGACATGTCTGTCCCATGGTCTTAGACTGAGACCACCCCCAAGTTGGAGAAACAACATCTCCCGTCTGGGATGGCATTAACATTGACATCTCTGGCTTTTGTTTAAACCCCCTCCCCTTCCCCATTTCCTTTCCCCCCAGCTCTGTCTCTCTCTTCCCTTTTCCCTTGTCTCCTTTCACACCTGTTGTCACCCCCCCCCCCCATTCTTCCCCCTTTTTTTACCCGTCTTTATTCAGACACTTTCATGCTTTCTTGTGATGAAGGACTAGGGGTTGAAACGTCTTTACCTCCTGTGGACACTGCGAGACCAGCCGAGTTCCCTTCTGCTTTGCTGTGTGTTTATTTCTCTCCTGCATTGTAACGCCTCTGAACCCCAGTCAGTGGTGGCCAATAAACCTCTCTCCAAGGAACCAGGAGATGAGCCATTTACAAGTGACGGGGGAAGAGGCATGACCGTGGTGAATGGCCACCGGCGTTCGAACACCCCCCCCTTCCTCCTGACCTCTGTGTTTCCGCCCACAGGGAGAGAAGTACGATGGCCGTCGGGCAGACGTTTGGAGCTGCGGTGTGATCCTTTTTGCGCTGCTGGTGGTAAGTCGCTGGAGGGCACCTCAGGCCTTCTGCTTAACCAGCCCCTTGGTTCCTGCCCAGCGACCCCCCACGGCATCTGGCTGGACGACCTGGTGGGGAATGCGGCAAGCCAAACCTGGGCCAGCACGGTCGGTGTAGTAGCTAGCCCTTACAGCGACAGGGATTCGAGCCCAGCACTGCCAGAAAGGAGTTTGGATGTTCTCCTTGGGTCCGCGTGGGTTTCCACCAGGGCCTCTGGTTTCCTCCCACCCTTAAATGTATCGAGGTTGGAGGTTAATTGGGCGGCACGGGCTCATGGGCCGAAAGGGCCTGTTACCGTGGTGTATGCCTGACATTTTGATGGTATTGGAAAGATTGATGGAGAAGTATGTAGGTAGAAGGCTTTTATTGTTATGTAATAAAACAGATAATTTGATGTTACATGGAATTTCCTTTAGTGCCATAAGGCAGAAAAAGATTTACTATCAGCAGAAATTGCCCAGTGCCCCTTACAGTCAGAGAAAGAGAAGCAAAATAGAGTGTGTTCCTCCCCCCCCTCCATGCCAGAGTCACCAAGTGTCTGCAGATTCGCCCCCAAAAAAGCTTCCAAAACATTCAGCTGCCCGAGCTCCAGATCCAAACCTCTGACACGATCAGGAAGCCCTCGGTACCCGCTCACATCCCGGTTCCGATGCCTGGTACCCCCTTCAGCCCCATCTCCAGCTGTAGGCTGCCTGCTGTGAATCCTTTGACTGCCAGTAGCTCCTCACCCTGCTTGGGTTCCTCGCCTTGAGTCGCCAACAGCCCCCGCCACCTATGCGTTCAGAGCCCCTCGCCAGTCCGCCGCTGGGGCCACCGTCCTGTGTGTCGCCTCCTCTGCTTCTTCTCAAACGGGTGGTACCCTCCTCATTTTCTGCTGCCCTGCACCACTCCTCTGCTTCCCTGGAGTCTGCAACCCCCCCCCCCTCAAGGTGGCTGCCAATCATGGATGCCACCATTTGAGGCCCAGACCCCGCGACGGAGAGTGATGGGGAGCGGAGTGACGGAGGAGGAGGGTGGTGTCGGACAAGGAGGAAGGGATGGGGAGGTGTTGGACAGGAAGGGGTGATTGTGAACCACCCTTTTGCAGGGCGCACTGCCGTTCGACGACGACAACCTCCGGCAGCTCCTGGAGAAGGTGAAACGGGGAGTTTTCCACATGCCGCACTTCATTCCCCCTGACTGCCAGGGGCTACTGAGAGGCATGATCGAGGTGGATGCAGAGAAACGCCTATCGGTCAGTCTTCCCCTCCCACCTTCCCTCCTCTCCCCCTCACCTCTCCCCTCCCACTTTCCCTCTCCTCCCCCTCTCCCCTGACTGCATTATGGTGAAGGGAGAAAGGTTGTTAGCTTTACTCCATGGGGAGAAAGCTGTCAGCGTTACCTCAAGTGGGGTGAGGGAGGGGACAGTTGACAGCATTGCCTCGTGGGGGGAAGATTATCAGTGTTACACCAGGGGGTGAACATTATCAGTGTTACCCCAAGGGATTGGGAAGGTTATCAGCATTACACCAGTGGGGAGAAAGGTTGTCAGCGTTACTGTAGGGGGTGAACATTATCAGTGTTACCCTAAGAGGGGGGAAGGTTATCAGCGTTACACCAGCGGGGAGAAAGG